>NC_046165.1:76082521-76110021 GCF_011064425.1 Rattus rattus
TGAGCTCATGTTAGAGCGTCTACTTAGCATGCTCAAAGTCCCAGGTTACACTGCAAGCACTGAAACAAACAAACAAAATAATGAATAAGCTTCCAAAAATTTAGAGCTGTCATTATTACAATCTTCGTGGACAGACCAGGATGCCAAGGCTCTGGGGTAGGAGCGGGGGCTGCTTTCCTGGGGCCTAAATCTTGGATGTTTGGGTTGAAATCCACAGTACTTCTCACTCTCTTCTTCCTGAGGCAGAGGAGTGACTGAGTTTACAGAGAGAGAAAGCCCTCGTGGGGCTCACAAGAGATCTGAACAGCACGCGATTGCTTGACTTGCATGACCTCTCCATGTGTACACACAGAAATTCGGGTTTCAACAGGGAAGTGATTTTGTAACTGAAAGGACTGGAGACATCTGCCTGCATAGCCAGTCTGGGGTAAGTCCTTCAAGGATGCAGGTGGAGAATCATAGAGGAGTCCTGCTTACAAAATGGCTGTACGAATGCTGTTCCCTGGGATGGCTATTAGACACAATGAGACTCTAAACAAGAAAACTGTAACTCCCCAGACTTTCCATAAAAGCACGTAAAGTGGGTGAGCCAGCAGGCAGGAAAAATGGGTTGTAATGACTGGATTTTCCACAGGCAGATCGAGGTAGTCTCTCTCTGACATTAGTTCTGCACCGTCATCATGGAGGAGCCCTTAGTAACAGTTCCCTGGACTTTGGTCCCCGGCCCTTCCCTTCCTGAAACAAATGGCACAGCTTCTCATAGAAGTCTGGTTTCCTCAATTAAAACATAAGAAAAGAAAGTAGATCCCCCATCCCATGATCACCCAAGGATGAAAGGTAAGAGGGGTTGATCTGTGAGTTTCCATACTAGCAAGGTCTTAGAAATTAGAACTGCCAAGTTCCAATGAGAGAACGGGCATTAGAACAAGGGCCCTTCTGGAATTCTTCTCCGAGAGCCATGTTCTTCCTAAAGGAACTGGAACACATCTGAGCCGAGATGGTGCCGAAGGGCTTCGAGGGAAACCAGGCAGAGCGAGCGTACAGCCTGAGTACTTTGCACGCCAAATTTCCAGAGTCGAGTGCTTCTCACACTGACCTCCGGGGCTCTTGACTTTGTTGAGGGAACCAAGTGCAATGTCCCAAGCGATGTTTGCGGGAGGAGATGGGCTAAGTCGCTGGGTGTTGATTCACGGTCCAGGCAAAGGAAGGATTCTGAAGACACAGTCCAAATGCAAAGCACACAACTCCCTCACACGACTCCCTCAGATTTGACAAGATGGCCCTGATAAGAATGCACGGAGGCTTCCGGTTGGGAAGATACTAGCCTCTAGGACCTGAGGCACTGAGTCATGAGGCTCTGAGCAGCAATTTTGGCTGCGACTCATTCTGAACACAATCCAAGCCGGCAGACCGACCAGCCTTCAAGCCACTGAGGAAGGCCAAGCATACCTGAGCTACTCCATGATATGGGACAAATGCTACCACATACCTGGGTAATAAAAAGGCTGGGAAAACCTGTCAGACACCAAAAGTTAGCCATGCAGAACTACAACCATGAAAGTCTTCTTTGTGCATCACAATCAAGTACAAGGGGGTGGTCCTGGATACCAGGTACCACTAATCCTGCCTGGTTTCTTGCTCCTGATGTCAAATTCTCACGAGTGCCTCATAGGCTAGCATCCCCAACTTAGAGGTATGCAAACTGAGCCTCAAAGAAGGCAAGCTACTTGGCCAAAGTAACCCTGTTTTTTGTACCAGTCTCTGCAGAGGTGCCCAGTCAGCCATCATCCAGGGAACACTTAAGCTTTAATAGTCATCTTATCTTTAATAGTCATCTTGACATAATCTAGAATCGCCTGAGAAAATAATCTCATTAAAGGGTTATCTACATTGGGCTAGCCTGCTGGTATTTCTATTGGTGATTGTCTTAATTCAATTGATGTGGGAAGACACAGTCCAATATGGGTGGCACCATTCCCTAGGCAATAGGGCCAAACTGTTTTAGAGTAGAGAAGTGAGCACATAAGCATTTATTTCCCTCTGCTCTTGACTATGTCCATGAGCAGCTGCTCAAAGTCCTTGCATTGACTTCCCTCTGTGATGGACCTGGAACTCACATAGATCTGCTTGCCTCTGCTTTTAGAGCGCTGGGATTAAAGGTGTGCCTTACCTAACACCCAGCTCTCAGGATGTGATTCCTGAGATGGTCACTTGCTTGGGTACAGCTGACCCATGTCACTAGAGCAGTTGCCCCTTAAGAAGGAGCCCGAAAGTCATTTTATGTGGACTGCATCACTGCAGAAAAATACGCAGGTACCTAAGTCTTAGCAGGAAGGGAGCTCAACCCCAGCATTGGGCTGTGACATTACTCACCAGCTACAGAGCTACACAGATCAGTAGTTCCGGCCACCTTGCTGCTCCCCATCAGAAACCATGCATCTATCTGCCTCCTCTACTGGCAATGAACCAACAAGATAGGCACACAGCCAATCACATTGCTCCCCCAGCTACCTAGAAAAGTGGAAGGTATTCAGTGGAGGAAGCCTGTGAAAGGGATGGGTAGGCAGCAGAGTTGTGAGCAAAAAAAAAAAAAAGATCCTTTAAGGCATGAATGATAGCAAGACAGAAGGATGGACTAGCAACTATAACTTCTCATTATACCATGGATAGGTGGTGGGTAGATTTGGTTGCTGCGGTGGCAACGTGCCTGGACTGTCTTAACAGTCAACATTAAACGCAGTTTGTCACTGTCAGATTAGGGAGGAAGCTGAAAGGTGATCGAAGTGCAGGCACCAGAAGCATCCAAAGATGGGACACACAGGTCATTTGACTCCAGAAGGCATCCTGAAAAACAGTCAAGTTGCCATTGACTTCCACCGTAAAATCATTGCTAAGTTGTTCCAGGGGAAAGGCTGGGTACTTGTTGCTTTGCCCTCCAGGGGTGGCAGAATATGGGAAGGCACAGAAGCTCATTTCCATCTCTCTCTCACTCTCACCGATCTTAGAGGTCGGCTGTGTATGCGTCTCGTCATCTCTGTGTACAGGAGAGGTCCATGCACCCTCTGTCAGGAGTGATGGGACTTCTGCTTCCACCGCATAAGCCAAAGACCAAACTCAAGGAGCAAAGGTCAGAAAATGGTGACCTCTAAAAGGGAAGCCTGAGCAGGAGCACACGCCTCAGACCGCCTCTGTCCGAGGCGTGACCTGGAGAGAGACGCCTTTGAAAGTTTCACGTCAACGTGTCCCTCTCCCGTAGGCAACCAGGAAAACACAACCAAGTAAAAAGCAAGTAAAAGGAAGGATGCTGTCATCTACTGAAAAGACGGAGGGTAACGTATAGAAGCCAAAGGTTAGTGGAGAGCTGAATTTAACGACGAGGAAAGTTAAAAAGATAAGACTTGCTCTCCTCTTCTCTCTCTCTTACACATGTCCTTTCTCTCTTTCTCCTCTCTCCCATCCCTCCCGATGGTGACTCCCCTGACTTTAATCCTTGGGGCTAGTGAATTCACCCAAGAGCTTCCCAATAAACATGCCTTTAAGTGTGTGTGTGTGTGTGTGTGTGCGCGCGCTCAGGCACATGGGTGTAGACAGACAGATGATAGATAGATAGATAGATAGATAGATAGATAGATAGATAGATAGATAGATGGGGGTAGATAGACAGATATATGATAGATACATAGATAGATAGATAGATAGATAGGTAGAGATAGATAGATAGATAGATGATAGATAGATAGATAGATAGATAGATAGATAGATAGATAGATAGATAGATAGATGGGGATAGATAGACAGACATATGATAGATAGATAGATAGATAGATAGATAGATAGATAGATAGATAGAGATAGATAGATAGATAGATAGATAGATAGGGATAGATAGACATATGATAGATAGATAGATAGAGATAGATAGATAGATAGATAGATAGATAAGGATAGATAGATAGATAGGGATAGATAGACAGATGATAGATAGAGATAGATAGATAGATAGGGATAGACAGACAGATGATAGATAGATAGATAGATAGATAGATAGATAGATAGATAGATAGATAGATAGATATAGACAGACAGATGATAGATAGGTAGGTAGGTAGGTAGGTAGGTAGGTAGGTAGGTAGGTAGGTAGATAGATAGATAGATAGAAAGAACTCTAAGCCAGGCTTGGTGGCACACACCTCCCCTCCCAGCCCTGATGAGGTGGAAGCAGGATTAGGAGTGTAAGGCCAGTTTTGCATACACAGTGAGTTCTAGGACAGCCTAAGATACAAGAGACCCTGCTTCTAAAAACAAACAAACCAAGCCAAAAACAAACAAAACCAAAGACTGCGGCCCATTCTGCCTGTCTGAATCTTAGTCCTTCTCCACTTCCACCACAAACTAACTGGACCCTACTGTAGTCATAGTCAGTATTGACCATTCAATGCCAATCACTCTTTGAAAGTACTTCACTTGTGTTGACATCAAGACAAACCTATCTAGGCATGACCACGGACTGGGAGTGGCAAGCATAGGACCCTGGCTTTGATTGCCCCCAGGCACTCTGGCCCTGTGACTTCCCAGGAGACTTAAGGACATCCCCGGCCAGCAGCTGGGGCATCCACTACACACAGCTCCTCCTCCATCCATCCTCCGCACGCTCGCTGGAAGTCACTGTGGCAGGGGCTTCTGGAATCTTCCTCATACTGATACTCAAGTGTTTTTTCTCTTATGTTTTCTCAAAACTTGTGATATGACCATGCTTTTAATATCTTAATATCTTTAATATCTTGATATTTCAAGATAAAAGCTAACATTGCAATGAGCCTATTCAATTGAAAATAGGATTAAATATTGTTTTTAGACTTATTTTTTTGCTTATGAATGTTTTGCTTACATGTATGTATACCACATGCGTGCCTGGTCTGAGGCCAGAACAGGGCCTCTGGAACTGTAGTGACAAATGGTTGTGTGCCACCATGGGAGTGCTGGGAATCAAACCAGGGTTTCCTAAAAGAGCAACGAGTGCTAAACTGCTGAGCCATCTCTTCAGGGCCCCCCGCACATGTTTGTTTGTTTGTTTGTTTGTTTCAGTTTTTTTTTTTTTTAGCAAAACTTTGGTGGTGTCTGCCTTCAGTCTCAGTACTTGAAGGCAGAGGTCAGCCTCTGTTAGCTGGGGACTAACCTGGTCTACACAGCCAGATATAGACAGTAAGATCCAGTCTTGAAAACATAAGACAAAAAAAAAAAAAAAATGAAAACAGCAAAAGAAACAAAAAAAAAAAAAAACCCTTTCCCCTAAAACGTGGCTTTGGTTTTGTTAGACCGTAAATTCCCACAGTACACAAACACCAGCCCAGGGATGCACTCCTTGGGTTTCATCTTGCTTCAACCAGGAAAGATTCAGCAAATTAAAAGGCAGCCCCCAAAGGGCTCAGACGTGTCCTTCTTATGAAGATGGATCTGACCTCAAGTTACTCCCCTGCTCCCCAAGGGCTGCTACCAGTAGGAATTCCCTCTCCTTCCGAGCCGTGCTGTCATGCTGGGCAGAGTTCAGAACACAGCTTTGAATGTGGTTTCCTGATTAGAAGGGAGACTCCGGCAGGCAGGAAGGAACTCTGGCTAGAATAGTCTATGTCCTCATCACCCCACCACTTCTTGTGAATGAAAACATCAACAGAGAGGAACCAGGGCGAAACAGGGTTCCTGGGAAAATCCGCAGCAAGGGCTTGCAACAGAGAGCAGCATCGCCTGTGTCTTCTGTACGTGTAAAATGGCAAGCAATCCCGTCATTTCGCAACAGTTTCCTTCTTTGCCTTTGGCTGAGGCTTTGGCTGGCTTGGAACTCACTACAGTAGACCAGGTTGGCCTTCAACTCTTAGAAATCTACCTCCCTCTGCCTCCTCGGGGCTGGGGTTCAACAAGTTCGCACCAGGCTTCCAAACCCCACACAGCTAATGACTGAGAGAGGGAAACCCTACAAGAAGCCAGACATGGCGTCTGCAGCAATTCCTAGCTAGGAAGAGTGGACCCCAAGAGGTGTCGAGCTCTGGGGTGGGGAGCTCAGTTCAGCCACTAACGCATCCTAGGATCAGTTTCAAGGTCGCCAAACAAGAAGCCACGGATGCTGAACCCTGAATTGTTCAGACTCAATTAAGCACGAGCTACATTCCTAACTCAAGAAGGACAGGAGGAAACAATATGAAAGCTGGGCGGTGATGACGCACACCTTTAAGCCTGGTCTGTGGATCGAGTTCCAGGAGAGCTACAGTTAAACAGAAAACAGTCTTGAGAAACCAATTTAGGGGGAGGGGGGGGGGGGGGGAGAGAGAGAGAGAGAGAGAGAGAGAGAGAGAGAGAGAGAGAGAGAGAAAAGACAGTCTTAAGAGGTGGCTTGAGGGGCTGGGGATTTAGCCTCAGCTGTAGAGCGCCAGGCCCCTGGGTTCAGTCCCCAGCCCGGAAAAAAAAAGAAGAAGAAGAAAAAAAAAGAGGTGGTTGACTGGTAAACATACTTTACCTCAAGTCCCCGGGGAGAACCTGGTCCTGTGATTTCCATCAGAACCACGGCAATGCTGCCCTGCCCCCAAGATAAAATACATACCTTAAAAAAAAAAAAAAGAAGGTCTCAAAGAAAAGTTAGAACATGCAAGGTTTGCCAAGAGCCTGACTGGAGGAGGGTGAATAGGAGTTGATAGAACAGAGTTCCTGGGACATTTCTAGAGGGCCACAGAGAGAGGGAAGAGAGGGAGAAGGGAGGCAGGGAAGGGTGTGGTTCAGGCCTAATATACATGGGCTCTTCCAGGCCTCAAAAGGATTTAAGAGTCAGCATGAGCGACGAGATGGTTCATGGCAGGGGAAGGGAGAGGAGAAATTCCCAAAGAGGATCAGCATACAAGGGAAGAGCAAAGGAGCACTGGCTTTTCTACATCGAGTTTTTAAATAGAAATAGAATACAACCCTCCCACTGTGTTCAAGAAAACGGACAGAAATGAGGTCCCAGGACTAACCCTGTCCCCATGAAGTATAAGGGCTCAGCAACAAAAAAACCCACTTTCTGAAACCAGTATCATACTATATTTTGTGAATTCAGATGTAGTTCTGTGCACAGATACAGAAGGAGGAGAGACTGCACAAAGGGTTCATAACCTTTCAAAAACCACCACCACCACCACGAACGACAACAAGAAAAGATCCTGGGCTAAGCTTTCTAGAAATAGAACATTTTGATTACCAAATAAAATCTAGGTCAATAAGATAATGGATGTGATTTAAATGAAAATCACAGTATTTGTGGTGAGGCAAAAGTGGCATCCGTGTTACAGCAGAAAAGGAATATAATTAAGTGTATTTTTAAACAGCAGCTCTCCCCACCCCAGGTCATCAAATCCCGGCCTGAACACCAGGATTCCTCCACCTCATTGGAGAGGAATGTGCTAGCAAGCCACAAGTTAGTCAGAAGAATGCGGCGTTTCCATACCACTCCAGAAAATCCCGAAGGACTCTGGTGAGCTCCATTCTTCCATCCGTAGGTCACTGTGACTCATTTAGATGGGAAAGAGCAGGGACGCTCGCGTCTGACAGCCTCGGTCATCCCTTTACCTGTTTCTATTCTCTGGCTGAAAACCCACAAAAGCAAGCATAGCTGTCAGCAGTCTCCGGAATCTACCTAAATGAGAGCATTTGGAGGAATTCCAGATGGTTTGAGGAGGTGGGGGATACCCTGAGAGAGGTTTAAGCACAGGTTAGGAGTGACGGTGAAGGGTGAGGGGGACCCCGCTTCTGGTTTTCTTCCACAGCTGTGATATGATGCTGTGGGAAGAGAATCGGGTGCATTTCCGGGTTCTTTTCGACAGGGGTGAAGAGGGGAAGGCTGAGTCACACAAGGGCCAACGTTGCAGGCGGTGAGGGCAGCCGCTAAAAGCAGCGGCAGGAGACTGTCAGTCACGTCCTTGGATGTTTGGGTGACAGCTATGGCCACAGAGTTGCTTGGTGTGAAACCGTGGTGATTCTTCCAAACGTAAGACGTGCCTTCGAGGAGCAGATAAGACCAAGCCAGATATGAATTACTCTGTGATGAATGTCTTAGATAAGTTGACATGAGAGTGTGTGCATAACTCCTTAATAAGGAAACTGCTATGGATTCCAGAAGCCTCTGAATAAGATATCAGTGTGACTCCATATAAATAATAATTATTCAGAGTAGCTGATTTTCTAAATCTTTTGTGTGTGGTACACACTTGCTAGTATGTTCATTAAAACCACTGATTCTTCAACGCGTTTAAATTCTAACATCTTGTCCGTTAAATCCCAAAGCATTCATTTATCCTTAGAAAGCGTAAGTGTACCTCCCATGAAGCAAATCTGTTAAACGCCAATCGAGCCTGTCAAATGAGAGAGAAGTTGAGGACTTACTTCACAAGATGAGTAATGAAGCATTCATTGATCTCGGGCACAATCGCTGTGTCCGTACAGCATCATTAAGTGGGAGCCTGTCAACTCCTTTTCACCTTGTGCTTTACAAGAAACGGTATGATAGATCCCCTAATCAGGAATGCTCCTCTACAAGTGGCCAAAGGAACTTCGAACCCCAGTTATCCCCAGGCGAGTAAGACACCCTGGAGGAATCTTACACCAGGAGAAAAGGCCACGGCGTTTAGGACAATCAACAGGATTCCTTAAACCTTAACCTAAAATAGTGACAAAATCTGTGGCAAGGGTCATCAGAAGCCAGGGCGACCTCTGTGACACCCAACGATCAAGGAATTAACGTTCGGAAGAAAAGCCCCTGGTCACCCGTGCACAGGCAGGGTTTTAAACCCTGACCTCCCTGTAGTCTGGAGCTCTTGATGGGTTAAAAGACAGGATGAAAAGGGCAAGTGAGAAACTTGAAAAAAATGCTCAGTACAAGGCTGTGACTCAGGGCGCCTGGCTCTGTGGAGTGTGTGTGTGTGTGTGTGTGTGTGTGTGTGTGTGTGTGTGTGTGTGTGTGTGAGAGTGAGAGAGAGAGAGAGAGAGAGAGAGAGAGAGAGAGAGAGAGACGAGGGGCTGGGGAGTGGGGGGGTGGGGCATAGGGGGTGGGATTTTTCCTTGGACAGAGAAAGCCAGAGGATCACATAAGCACTTCTTGGGAGGATAAGAGTTGGTGCTAAGGAAGAAACTGCGTCTTGAGGTACCATTGACATATTCTGGCCTCTCAGACAAAAGCAGCAGCTGGGAGCTGGGTATGGGTAAGGGGTATTTGGGGAGAAGCAGCAGCTGCGTGGGCAGGAGCGTCAGAAGGGAAAGCCTCTTCCCTGCTACCAACCCGTGAGGCGAAACTTGAGTGTGATCTGACCCTGACTATTCACCTGCCTGATCTGACACTTAGTAGTAATGCCTGGAGATCTCCAACAATGGGGACACTGTGACCCATACAGAAGAGAGGAGAAGTCACAGGCCAGTGGCATCGGAATTCTTTCAGCAATGGGACTCGTGGGAGGAAATCTAATTGTGTCCGTTTAGGCAACCATTATAGACAGTTCAGGAACAGGCTGGGGGTGCACTTAACGCCTTCAGTGGGCGAATGAATGTTTTGGCTGAGATGTTAGAACAGAAACGTGAT
Organism: Rattus rattus; assembly: GCF_011064425.1. Taxonomy (NCBI): domain Eukaryota; kingdom Metazoa; phylum Chordata; class Mammalia; order Rodentia; family Muridae; genus Rattus; species Rattus rattus. The sequence goes on from NC_046165.1 coordinate 76,092,114, forward strand.
GAGGAACTAGTGATTTTTATAACCGATATAGAGGTTCGTGTATTTTCTCTTTAAAGCAACACTTCTGTATTCGTTTTCTACTGCTGTGTTAAAAACCCACGACCAAGGTGACTTATAGAAAAAAGAGTTTATTTGGGTTTATGGCTCCCATGAAGTGACTCCATCATGATGGCCCAGCATCAGGGCAGGGGCGGGATGCTCAAAGCTCACACCCTCAACCACAAGCATGAAGCATAAATGCCAAGCCAACAGGAGACGAGGCTTTGAGCTCTCAAAGCCTACCCCCAATGGGACACTTCCTCCAGTAACGCTACAGCTCCTGAGCCTCCTCAAACAGTAAGACCAATGGGGGCCAAGTGTTCCTGTGCCCAAGACCATGGGAGGCATTCCTCACGCAACCCACTACCCCATCTGTTTGGAGGGCAGAGTTTGTATGCATGTGGGTGAGTGTAGTTATGTCTGCGTGCTACGTAAGGGGACGTGCACAACTGTGTGCACATGTGTGTGGAGGGCAGAGAATAACTTGTGATCATTTGCAACCACTGTCCATCTTTTTCTGAGGCAGGATCTTTCAGCCTGGAGCTTGCCAAGTAGGTTTGGCTGGCAAACAGGTAAACTCTAGAGATCTGTCTGTCTCATTCTCCCCAGGGCTGCGATTATAAGTACATGCCACCAAGCATAAACTTTTCTTAAGACTTACTTTTTATTATTTTATTTATGCCCGTGCCCCCGTGTGTGTGCTGTATGAGGCGTGTGTGTGTGTGTGTGTGTGTGTGTGTGTGGTGTGTGTGGGGGTGTGTGTGTGTGTGTGTCTGTGTGTGTCTGTGTGTGTGTGTGTGTGTGTGTGTGTGTCTGTGTGTCTGTGTGTGTGTGTCTGTGTGTGTGTGTGTCTGTGTGTGTGTGTCTGTGTGTGTGTGTGTCTGTATAAGTCAGAAGAGAGCACAGGGTCCCCTGAAGCTGGAGTTACAGGTGGGTGTGAGCCTCCTGATGTGGGTGCTATAGACAGAACTCAGATCCTCAGTGGCAAGTATTCTTAACTGCTCAGTCATCTTTCTAGAACCCTGACAAGTGTGTGTGTGTGTGTGTATTCTGGGGATTGAACTCAGGTCCTCAGGCTTGCAGAGTAACTATCCCCATGGCTCCCTCCCCGACCAGATCAGTGTTTCTAACTTGTGACTCTGATGGATTTATGTCTCATTGTTCATAGTCCTTTTGATTTTTGTCAGGTGACGGTCAGTGAACAGAGAACAGAAAGAGAGAAGGCAGAATTATCTCTGGGATAATCATTCAAGTAGGGCTTCTCCAGAGCTCCTTATAGACCCTATGGGCACACTGGAAGTCGGTAACGATGACAAAAAAAAATAATCTTGCTTTTTAAAGCAAACATTTGAAAGCTTAAATGGACTAGAAATGAATGCCAAATAGGGTCAACCCTGGCTATTTTTAATATGTAAAAAATGGGAAGTGACATGTAAATGGGAATCATACATTTATAAAAACGCAGGCAAGGTGATTGATTATGTGCGACGAACACAGGCAAATGAGGAAAAGTAGAAAAAAGTTCCCCTTTCTGAAATAAACTAATATTTTTCAGCAAACATTTCTCCTAAATTCTGACATTTATACTGTCTCGAGAAAAACGTTTCAAGCCAACACTTCCAACTCTGTTATCCAACCTTGAGGCATAAAATTTGACTAGATGGCCCACAAACACCTTCATGTCCCAGGGACAGGCAACAACCGACTTACCCCGTGACAAAGTCATCCTGTCGGGGGCAGAAGTCACCCAACTTCTGCAGCTCTGTCTGTAGGTCGCTAAGCCTAGAGTTCTTCACCTACCCTCCCCCTCCACCCAGAATCACTCTGAGGACCCTGAACATGTTCTTGCCTTCATGCTCCTTACCACACCAGTGTCTGCTGTCAGGTTTAATAACATCATGTCCAGGAGAGCTCGTTCTTCCCAACGATGGATTGATCCCCTTCCTCCAAGGTCACAAGAGCTTGTGACTTCTACCCTCTAGGACCTCTGTCCCACCCTGAGTTCTCACACTCGGCTTGTTTTTCTTTTCTGGCCCCTCCCTTCTCCATAATGCCTTAAACCATGTCTTACCACGCCAGGAGAGAACTCTAGGACCACACCTTTAGCCCTACCCCATCCTCCGCTCCAAATACCTAGTAGGAAACCAACTTAATGTGCTTAAAATTTGATCTTGGTTGAAAACTTGGATACTCACTCAGTATACATTATATATATATATATATATATCATATTATATATATCATATTATATATATATCATATTATATATATATCATATTATATATATCATATTATATATATCATATTATATATATCATATTATATATATCATATTATATATATCATATTATATATATATGTGTGTGTGTGTGTGTGTGTGTGTGTGTGTGTGTATCAACCAATTCAAAAAGAAAAGAATTAGAGTCACCCCAACTCCCTTCTTTCTTCCACACTTCAAAATAGCACTCCAGACACTGACCCCTTGTCCCCCCATCGGTCCCCCTATTGGGTACTGTTTCTCTGGCAACAGGAACAAGAACTCACCGTTCCTCAACTCCTTCACCGAAGCCTCCTCTGGACCGTATTCAGAGTGGCCATTCACAAAGTTCAACCGGCTTCTCCATTCCTTCCCCCCATCTCTGGGTACTCAACTTTCCTGTGGCCTTCTGTGGTGAGTGCTGTTCAGAACGGGTGTCCACTATCCACGTGTGGCTGTTTCAATGTCAGCTACTTAAAATTAAAAACCTCCGTGCCTCAGCTGTATTAACCATGGCTACCTACACGCGGTTAATGGGCCGCTATGCTCTCCTGTCCTATCAGCACAGCAAAGTCTCCTGAAAGTGCTACCACTTACTACCCTCCCCCAGCAGAACCCAATAATGAGTAAACCACACACCCAGCAAGCCCTTCCAGCCAACCTGTTCTCTTTGCGTCTCAGCTTTTCATTTTAAGGAGCGCCTGAGATTTCCACTCCCTCCCCCCCCCGATTTTCAAGCAACACTTAGACTGTATGCCCTATGCTACAGAAACTTGATGTTTATTCCCATAGCCTTATTTATCGTGTAAATATTTACAAACTAACAGCCAGTTTATACGTCTTCAACGCTGGCTTGGCTGTTAGGCCTTTTCTGTGCCAAACATAGAAGCCTCTTTAAAGAACACATTTTAATAAAGACACTAACACAGTGGGAAGCATTCAGGCTTCAGAGTTCTCCAGGCCTAAATCTATGTTGCCAATTGTTAGCCTGGGGGTTACGTAATCTTTTAGAATTCTCAGTAGAAGCCTCTATTTTAAAAAACAGTAAGTTTTTCTTATAGTGATAATTAAATGAGTGTATACCTGTAAATCATTTAGCCATAGGTTGTACATGGCTTCTGTCAGCGAAGCTGTAGGTGGTACATCAATTACACTGAAGAGCAATAAACAAAAATAAACTTAAATATCACAGGAGGAGGTCAAACGCAATCTCTTGCCAGACAGGGTTAAATGAATGCCTTCAGGTGCACTGTAATCTGTATGCCCTCAATATCGAGGCCTGGAAAATACGTTTTAGAGTACCACGAATGCAAACATTTCCATTCCGTCTACTGTATGAAGCATGTAGATTTTTTTCCAGACCTTTGGAAAATTCGTCTCAGGAATGGTGAACCCAGGCTTGGCAAGCTGAACAAGTTTCCATGCCTTAAATGCTAGAAGGGCGATTTGATTTTAAAAGTGAAATGCCCACGGAATGAGGCTGAATAGGGAGGGTCCAGCTCGCCGCGCAGGTCTTCTAGAAAAATCCCAAGGAACTGCAACAATAAGGGGCTGTTGGGCAGGGGGATTGTAATCTGAAGCGTGTGAACATTTGTCTTCACCGAATGTGTCTAAACTCATCTCATTGAGAAAATAAAATAGGCACATGCCCCCCACATGCTTGGAGAGTTCCTCTTTCCTTGCTTTCAATAGCTAAGATTCAGAGTCAGATATATTTGTTTAGGACAACTTTTGCTATGGCTTCTGCGTGCCCTGAGCCAAAGTTCTCCATGTGTGCAACCTAGACCACCAATAGCAGCAGCAGCTGGGACCTGCTGCACCAAAACGTCATCTCCTGCCCCTGGCTCTCACATATGCACAGCGCCCCAAAAGGATTCCTGGTGCCCCAATGTGGGAGTACAGTTCTGCCCTCTCTTTGAGGTTCACGTGCTCCATATTTGAGGCAGTTCCAGTAGTGACGTCATTAGGCCTCAGGTGGTGTTGAAAACGCCTTCAACTGCTTCTTACCTATATTGACACACAACGGGTTCAGTCTGTGTAATGAAGACTTGACTCTGTGTTGTGCTTAACATTTATAATGTTAAGCAGATCCTAGGTAACGGGACTTTTATAATCAGTCTCTAGCACCCAAAGGTAGGCTGCATGGAGAAAACTAATCTTGCTATTACTTATCTTGTCTATCATTGAGAATGAAGCCCAGGGGAAACTTGGCTCAAAATGATATGGTTTAATGTACTTGGCCTTTATGATAAGAATTACTTATTTATGATAAGAGATGGGCTAATATAAAGGACCGAGTAACCTGGTTAATTTAAGAAAGCTCCATCAACCTCTTTCAGAAGCCCTTTTGAATTTATTATAATTTAATGAAACCCCACTGGATATATGACAAACAAAGAAAAAAGAGAGCTACAGGGACCCTTCTGCAGGTGTCTTGCAAAACATAACATTTCTATGGTTTTTTTTTTTTTTAATTTTTTGTTTTGTTTTGTTTTGTGCGCCTGGGTTCTTTGCCTCTATACATGTCTGTGCACCACGTGGGTGCCTGGTACCCTCAAAGGCCAGAAGAGGGCATCATATCCCACGGTACTGGAGTTACAGACAGTTGTGAGCCACCATGTGGGTGCTGGGAATCAAACCTGGATCCTCTGGAAGAGCAGTCGGTGCTTTAACCATTGAGCTATCTCTCCAGCTCCAAGATGTGATATTTCTAACGGTCAAAACTCAAGAATAACCTCATTCACTGGACTGCCAAGTTCAAGTGGTCACATATAAGGACTTGTGAGCAAGAAGGCCTTTGATGTCATTTTTTTTTTTTGTATTTTGCTGAAAGATCCAAAACAAAATGAAAGCTCTTTTTAATACTCCATTGCATCTCTAAGGTTGACAGTTAGTTATATTTTCGTAATTCAAACGTATTCCCCAGCAGAGTGTCATATTTATTTTTAGTGGAAGAAATAAAATTCGATATGCATAAATTTTATGTCTTGTGCTTTCTTAAAAACATGGTTTAGAGATTTTTTTCCAAAGAGGATTGTTAATGCTCTTTTTAACTAAGATAACATAAGGAGTCACTCATAAATCTATGAAAAATATATACTGAAAGAGTTGAAGGCCAGGCAGTTTCTGATAGGGGAAAATGTAACTCTCAGGCCTGAGCAGCCAGGGTGGCGCAGCACAAATTTGCCCTTTGTCTCTTAAAACCTCAGGTCTGACAGTTCATATAACGCCACAGACATTCTGTACAATTTTAAAGGCTGTACCAGAAATCACTTTTAAAGTAATAAGACTGCACTTGAGGGTCATTAACCTTGGTATCCATTACACAGAATGTCACACAAGAAGCTCAGCTGGGCCTAAAGAGAAAAGGGAGTCAGTAAAGTGCACAAGGACCCAAGTCCGATCCCCAGAAATCCAGGCATGGTGCTGGTAATCCGGGCTTTGGGGCGGAGGGGACAGGAAGATCTCTGGCGATCACTGGTCAATCAGTCAGGCAAACAAGACTTCGTTTCAGAAACCAATGTGGACAGCACCTGAGGAATGGCTCTCGAGACTCATTTCCCACCTCCCTGTACATGTCCTCTGGCATGCACGCATGTACGCATGCATACATGGACTCACACACAGATAAACCCTTAGGTAACAGCTCGAGTGAGCATCGCATCCAGTGTGGTACACACAGAGCATAAGGCGATGACCTTACTCTCATGTGGAATGGTTCACTGACATTACAGCTGACTCCATGGGCATCCTCGACCGTGTGCCGTCTCTGCTCCTGCCCTGTTAAAAGTCACATCGTCTGGCCTGCCATCCTGCGTTCCTGCAGCAACACTGCACTCACACTCAATTCACCATCCGGATTGCACTCATGAGCACAGTACAGTTTTGTAAACTGCGGAGTCCACCGCGACCAAAGTTGGATGTCATCACCCAGGCCCACTAAACGACTGGCCTGCGGTTGGCAGATGGATAGAAGGATGAGGTCACAGACGTGAGTGTTGTCTGCCCAGTCTGGCACCTCCAGTGATCGGTTGTGGGTCCTGCTGAGTCCTCCCCCCATGACATGACAGTGAAAGACAATGCCCCGGCTGATAAAGCACTGAAGATCAAATAGAATAATCAATACAGAGAAGTAGCCAAGGACCTGGTACCTAGTAGGTGCCCAGTAAACCTGACCCATTATCAACCAGCATCTAAGTTAAGACGTGGCACAATTACAGCTATGGCATCCTTTTCAATAACTGATGATACTCCCTTTTCGAGAAGAGTTCTGTTCACAAGTCTGAGGCAAAGTACTCATCTTGGTCTCTCTCTCTCCTTAACGGAATGACAAATTTCCTTAACACAAAGGTTGTACTTAGTTTACGCCTGGAAATCAAACACACATCCCAGGAGTCGGCGCTCCAGTTTCCAGATCATACAAGTGACCTTGCATTGTTTCCCCACCGCAGCTGCCACAGGGAGCATTTGTCCTGATACTGCTTCCTGACCCTACCGCGCTCCCAGTTCAGTGTCAAGCAGCCTCCCAGGCCTCCATGAAGACCCCCTTTTCTCCTACTCTTCGGTACAGAGGCTGAAAGTTCTCTAGGCTGAAAGCGAAAAGAGACAGAAAGAAATAAACAAAAACCCTGTGATTAATTCTCTTTCAAATCTAAAGGAAGTAGTTTTCCACTCTTGTCTCAGCAGACAAGAAGTAATCAAATCTTTCTGACCTGCTTAACAAAACATTCTTTGATGTCACACACAGACTCGGCAGGAACCGAAGGTTTAAACATACCAGGAATACCTGACCGCACATACTCCTCCAGTGTCTTTTAACACCACAAAACTCCCAAGAGCACGCTAATCCCTGCGGCCAGCCTAACTGGAAATTAAAGTGGTTAAGCACATGGTCAAAACATTTCCAGAATATTTTGAACAGGTCACGAGGACTGATAACAATGTACGGAGCGCTCACCTGCATCTATTTGAGCCCAGAAAACTCTCTTGCGTAAGTCTGGTATTTCCATAGCGGACAATCACGTGCCAGCATCCTGCTTAGTGGCACTGTGACAGTTAAAAGCACAGCCAGTCGAGGGTGTGAGGCTTACACTGTCAGGGGTGCTGACATAGAATGTCCACTGTTTGTATTGACTTCCGCCAAGCACACGATTACTCCATGAATTCTCCAACTAGGGTAAGTATTTCTGGAGCCTGCTTTTTCGTGTGTTCCCTTTCCCGTGGTTCTTTTTCATTCAGGGATGTTGAGAAGGCAGAATGAAGTGAGCTGAAGAGAGCAAAGGGTACCTGGGGGGTCCCTGGGTAAGGGGCTTATCTGGGGATCTGAGATCCAGGTCAGGCCCTAAGATGCTTCAGAGCCGTGTGGATCAGAAAGGGCTCTCCTCAGAGAGGCATTGCCAGGGCGACTGGAGGGTGAGGGCAGTAACACCTGTTCCCCCTTTAATCCCAGAGGACATGCTCTCACTAGACAGGGTGCCCTTGTATTGTACTTCCTCCTGCAGGATGACTTCCAGCCTCAGTAAGGCTTCTACATTACCGTGACCTTTGGCTCTACCCTTAGTGAGAGGTCAGGAAGGAACTCAAGGCCTCACCTGGGGAAACTAGACATACACGCTTAGAGAGAGACTCAGAATTAGTATCTACCACTTGGGGGACTTAGAACTTGTTGACTTTTTGGTAAAAATATCAGAAGACTCAAGTCTGCTGGGGACACACATGCATGTGCACACACACATGCACAAGCGCACACATACACATATGTACACACACACACACAACCCCACATAGAAAACCAAACCAAAACTATACTGGACTTGGAGTCAGAAGCCTCGGGTTTGAGAACTGGGCTAGCCTCTCACTGGTTGAGTGTGTCAAACCCAACAGGTAGTCTTTCTGATCTGGAAGGTTTTCAACTGTAAGTGGAGGAGAAATTGCCATGCCTCACAGGGCCGTTGCAAGGATCCAATGTGAGACCCTCTAGAAAACAGCTTTCAAAAACCCGTGTGAGTGGAGTAAAAGGTACCAGAGAAGAAAGCATGAAAAGGCTATTCTGGAGAAGGGGACCCGAGCTTGGTGACGCTGGCCTGTAGCCTCAGCTACTATGGAGGCTGAAGCAGGATTTCAAGTTCAAGGCTAGCCTGAGGAACTTAGAGAGACCCTAAGTGGGGAGAGGGGACTTGGGGGGCAGCTTAGTGGTAATGTTTGCCTAACAACACCAAGCCTGGGTTTAATCCCAAGAACTGGAGGAGAGACACAAGAAGAAGAAATCATTATCTCATTAGATGTGTTTCTACGGCGACATGGGTTGCGATCTGCAGCAGCTATGAAACGGTGGCCTAACAACCACAGGAGGATCTTGCTTGTAGACCTGGTATGTTCCTGGAGACATCGGTGATGAAAGGGACCCTGGTGATAGAGCCTTTATCGGGTGACTATGGCACGTCCGGCATGATTTGGAATATTTGCCACACATTGTCTCTTGTGCTCATGTGAAAGGTAAAGGTAACTGGGAGACAGAGAGCAGGCCTGCAGAAGGCCCAAAGACAGCCCTAGGTGTTAGCCCTGACCGTTTCCACCCTGTCTGAGACAGGGCCTCTCTTTTATTCACCACTGTGTCTCCCAGGCTACCTGGACCTGGGAGCTCCAAGGGTTCTCCTGTTTCCACCTTCTTCCTTGACACGTGGACACCAGGATTACAGATACACGCTGCTACACTCACCTTTACATGGGTCCCGAGGGTTCCGAGTCAGATTCTCACGCCTGCACAGCTAGTGCTTTACCAACAGAGCCCTCCACCACACCCTACCCACACTGTCTTGTCCGCCCTAAAGATAGCTGTGAAGTAAACAATACTTCAGAACCCACAGGCAGGAAAGCAAGCCACGGCTGGCGTTCCCAGCCCTCACTGAGGGGGATCTCCTCAGCGTGCATTTTCTTCTGAAGAAATCATTGTCTCAGATGGTAAAAGTGTCTGTAAGAAAAAAGAAAAGGGGGGGGTGGAGTCTTCATTCACCAAGACTGAAAGGGTGCAGAGAGATGGGTGAGAGCAAGGGTGGAAGGAATCACCAGAGGTGGAGAAGAAACCTTTGAGAATCCTATTGTGAGAAGGGATTTCTTTGTAGTGGAGACAAAAAGAAGAAGTCACCTGTGTGGAAGGGGTCAGTAGGCAGTTGAAAACGTAATTGTTGGGAAATTGGTGCAGACACACCATGGCGTTCCCCCCCTATACACCAGGCATGCTAATCAACGATGTTCTCACTCTTAGAGGCAGGACCTGTTTCTGTGACCATTTCGGGCTGGAGGGAAGGCACGTTGGTGAAGCCCCTGCCATCCCTGAAGCTCTCCCTGTACCACCTCTGAGCACTCAGTGCCATTCCTGGGAGCTGGTGACAGGAAGACACAGCTAGGACTCGCTGTCCCCACCAGACTGCTAATGAAAAACTAAAAGTCTGCAGACGAGATGGTCAGGTTCTCCCCCCAGTTAAGCCAAAGCCCTCTCCATGCAGGAAAGGGGCTCTTTCCATGGGGAACGGGCATCTTCAGAGGAAGGGTCCCACACAGGACTGTCTGAGAAAATCAACAACATCGACAAGGACCCCTTACACTCCGAACACAGGTAAGATACTTCACAGGTTAACCACTGATCTCTGTGGTTACAAAAATAAAGTCGAAAAACCAGAGTGCAGATGGAAATCCCTAGAACAAATACCAAATTGTCAAGTGCTGGGGGCTGGGCTGTAGGTTTCCAGAGAAGGAGAAAAGGCAGTGGTGGCATGTTTGGTACGTTCCCCTGGAAGAGCAATGACAGGAGTGACCCTTCCCTGGCTTGCCTCCAGTGTCATGTTTTCAGACAGCGTTCTGAAATCACATCGCAAACAAAGTCCTAAAGTTATATCTATTTTCAATCAAACCCAAATATTTTACTTCAGTTCTTTGATTCACTTAGACTTTCTGGCCAAACACAGTCTGTTGAAAAGAAACAGAATTCTAAGGAGCTAGTATTTTAAGGGAAAGTCAATACCAGAATGTCAGATCCCTCAACGTCCTTCCTTGTTGAGAAGCCAGATGCAGAATCAAAAATCAGTAGAAAGGGTGAGTGTATGTGTGTTTCGACTACTCTACACACACACACACACACACACACACACACACACACACACACACCAGCTGCTGCCTGGGACATCTCATTGAGATAGGCAAGTAACAGAGTGAGTGTTCTGTTTAGTCTGAAATCCCTAAGCAAAAGATGTCCACTCAATCAAAGCTGACTGACAGCCACAAAGGGTGGTGCTGGTCCTGCCCAAGAGACTGCTTGGCCACTGCTGCTTTATGTGGTCTAACTGATGGTGCCCATGAAGAGTGTCCCTACACATGTAGCTGACCACCCCTCTAGTTCTTATCTGGCCCTTTCACCCCTGACCTGAAGTCTTCATAGGGTAGAGGATGCAGATGAGGAACGCATGCTGATGTTCACCTACATCATATTTCCCCCATGGTCAAGCCTGTGGTAAAAGCATTATAACGTCAGTGACTACAACAGGCACTCCTGACAACTTCACATAGATTTACAACAAAGGCCATTTTTCAACGACAGAGATGAAGAGACAGGAGGCAAGAGGTATTAATGTGCTGGGGTCCGTTAGCACTCAGGGGCACGGGCCGTAAATCTGATCTGCGATGTCCTTGGCGCTTAGTGAGCCTGGAGTGTTCAGGCCCAGAGTAAGATAAGAAAGAGGGCTTCTGTACCCTAAGGTGAAGAAACCTGAACGAGGTCAGATTTTCTTTAAAAAGGAGTAAGTTCCCCAAAGCCAAAATAATCTGATCGGTACGGGGAGGGATTTTTCTTCGACAACATTTAAAAATTGAGCTGCCAAGTGTCTGTTCTCGTGGAACGGCCATGGATCCAGACAACAAAATGAACTTGTCAATTTCGAGCCTGGCTAGAAATTACTGTAACTAGTTGCCGCGATGATATAAATTAGTTTGGGGATTCTGTTGTAACCGGCAGTGTGCTCTATCCTGAGACAGGAGAGAACACTCTAATAAACAACTGACAACCGCCTACTCGGGTTTGCTTGTTGCTCAAAGAATAATAATGTTTCTGCTTATAGGTGAGACCACTTTTAAACAATGTCTCCTTTTCTTTTATGCTTATTTGAAAAGAGAGATACATTTAAAGCGAAAAGTCTTCAACCGCTCTCACTGCGTTCCACTGCTCGCCGAATACCAGTCTTCTAGAATTGTACTGCCTTTGTTCAAGGCACAGCGATGAATGCACCCAGGGATTTGTGGGATTGACAGAACCAACTCTGCTTGACAAATGGAGAAAATTCCATGCTGTCCACGAATGGGAAGCATTAGGTTAGTATGTTCCTCGGACCAGCTGCTGTGTGCTCCGCGGTTCTCTGGTACAGTCCCACAAATCACGAGGGTTCACAGTTGCCCAAAGCCTGAGGCATTCACCAAGTGGCTGGCTGAAGCAAAGACAAGACTTTGTTGTGCTCTGGGGAGAGCAGAGTGAGGCCTCCATATGTTGTCATAATCTCTTTGCTACAAAAATAGCTTTGGGGATTGAGAACGCTTCCAGGAAGGAAGGAAGAACAGAGGCTGACCATTTGGCAAGTGGTTAATACGATGGAGGCTTTGGGCAATGACCGGTCCATCCTGGTGCCTGAGACCATCCTTAAATAACAGTGCAATCCGGTACCACAGAGGTCGAGGCGGGGGGCGGGGGGGCACGGGCTGTGTGTTGCTTATTGGTGGATAAGGGATTCTTAATAAAAAGTGCAAGCATTCAAGAGGTCCTGAGTGGCACATGAAACAAAAGAGAAAGAAATCTTATCTGCTTGGGATCCCCAAGGGCCATTTAGGACTGGTTTAATGTAACTAGTGTCACAGAAGGGTCAAAGGCACGTCGCTGTGTCGCTCAAAATGCTATTTCCAGCCTGCTCCTTTCTCTGTGCCTGGAGAAGCCGGACAGCTGGTAGGAGAGAGAGGCTTCCTTCTCTAAGGGAGGTGGTGGATGGTGTGCTCTCCAGGACCTTGAGGCCTCTCTCTCCACTTCTCTGCATTGCCACTCCAGTACTGATGTCACCATTGGTGTCTCTCTGGGTGACAGGAGTAGCCTGACTGTCCCCCATCTCACAGGATACAGCTCCCTCTCGATGTTCTTTCTTGGCTTCAGGTTTTCTACGCCTCCTGGCTTTGTGTCAGCTACACTCCTGCTAATTCCTACACCTCTTCCTGCTTCTTAGTCCACTACCTGGCCCCTCTTCCTTGCCTCCACTCTGTCTTCCCTCAATCCTTCATGAGCTCATGTGTCTTTTGTCATATAGACGGTCATAGACCAATAATTCCCAGATTTATTTATCTGCCATGTTCACTCTCCCTCAAAGTTACATATCCAATCACCTGTTCAACATTAGGGCTTGGTGACATACCTACCATCCATGACACACCCCAGACTGCTTTTCTGATGTCACCCCAGGCCCTCTGCCTCAGCTGAGGAAATCTTCACCCTTTCAGTTGTCCAGGCTAAAGATCTGGGGGTGGGGGGAATTCTTCACTACTTTTCTCACACCTGTATCCAGTGTGAGGAAAGTTTGATGATTGCCTTCCAGGGAGATCCCACCCATTTCCACCGAACGTGTTAGTCCAGAGTGACCCAGTATCATCTGTCTTACTCCTCCAACTTCCTAACTGGTCTGCCCATTTCTCAGAAGAGTTGGTTCTCATTCCAAAAGCCAAATTCCACTTTTAATGTCTAAGTCACGGAGGCAGGGAGATGGCTCCATCATCAGGGTGCTGGCTGTACAGCACATGGACCACCAGCATCCCCATAAAAAGTCAGGCATGGCAGCCGCGTGTACATGTAATCCCTGTGCTGAGACGGAGACAGGATCCCCAAGGCTTACTGGCCAGTCAGTCTCGTCAACCAGTGAGCTATAGGTTCACTGAAAGACCCTGACTTTAAAAATAAGGCCCAGACATGATTGAGGATGTGAAAACAGCTGTTCTTGGTACACAGAGCAACCTTCTCCCAAATGCAAACGAATCTCTCTCTGTAAGTCCCTTTCTCCTGTGAGGCTCACACCACACGGTTTCTAACTTTCCAGCCGCAGTCTTCTGCCTGCCCGTTTGTTTCCCCTCAGCATCCTGAGCTCTCACAAACCCTCAAGTGCGCTGAAGCACCCCTGACTTATTTCACCTCTTTCGGATTATTTAATTCCTAAGATTTCTGTATGCCTTCCTCACTCTACGTTTAATTATAAAGGCATTTATGAGCTACTAAGAAACGGGATTTATTTCTCTCTATAAATGTTCTTGAGTTACAAGTTCCAGGGTCCAAACAATGTCGTGGAGTTGCCCAGGGAGCACAGAAGAGCTTCAGGTGTCAAACCTTGGTTCTTGGTTCCTGCAAATCCGAAGCCTACAGGAAAAACTTCACTCGAAAGTTCTGCTGACACCACTATTTATGGTAACGTGTCCGTATCTTTTTAAATCCTTTCGAAGTTTTAGTCTTCATTATACAAATAGCACAAGTGCTTTCCACTATAAATATGGATGTATATTGTAGTGCAATGTCTCTCTTGACATTTGCCCAGTCCCATTCTGCTTCTCATGGGTCTTGTTTCTGCTCATTCAATCATTTCATTCAACAGTACTGAATGGCTACTACATGCAAATACTGCTGTGTAAACTAAGGACAGAGTAGTAAAGCAGATAAGAATGGCTCACCCCATATCTTCATCCTTCCCCAGCTCAATGCATGACATACATCCATCCATACATCCATCCTACCATCCATCCATATATACATACATGCATGCATAGAGAGAGAGACATATATATACACACATACATGAATATGTATGTATGTATATACATATACACCACCTTTTACTCATACCACCACAGGGGAATGACTCTTCATTGCACAAGAACATTATAGAACTGATAAGAAAGACCACTGTTCAAGGTCACACCTCTAGTAATAGCAGAGCCAAGAGAACAGCATAGTCCTTGGGATCTCTCTCTTCTGTCTCACTGCCCTTCCCTCAGGCCTTTGTACCCAAGGCATCAGTCAAGTCAGCAGGCTCCACCCCTCCATCTCCAGTTCCTCTGGAACTGGTCAGTAAGTACCTCTTAACTCGTCTTCCTGTCCCCTCTTCTTGCCTCCAACTTTTTATTCTCTAAGATGAGAAATATTTTTTTAAAAAAAAACTTAAATTCTCTAATGGGACTAAATGTGGTGCCCCACACCCTTAGTCCTATGACTTGGAGGCAGAGGCAGGTCTTTCTCAGCTAATGTGTTCAAGACCAGCCCAGACCCAAAGAGAGACCCTGTCTCAAAACTAAATAAAAGCAGCAATACAATGTGTACTTAAAACACAATCCTGTGTAGAGTCTATACAAACCTTACTTTCCTATCTTAACCACAGCTCTGTACCTGCCTCCTCATCACCCACCTGTGGCTGCACCTGCCTCCTCACTGCCCACCTGTGGCTGCACCTCCCTCCTCATCACCCACCTGTGGCTACACCTGCTTCCTCACTGCCCACCTGTGGCTGCACCTGCCTCCTCACTGCCCACCTGTGGCTACACCTGCTTCCTCACTGCCCACCTGTGGCTACACCTGCCCTCACTGCCCACCTGTGGCTGCATCTCCCTCCTCACTGCCCACCTGTGGCTGCACCTCCCTCCTCATCACCCACCTGTGGCTGCACCTGCCTCCTCACTGCCCACCTGTGGCTGCACCTCCCTCCTCATGCCCACCTGTGGCTGCACCTCCCTCCTCACTGCCCATCTGTGGCTGGCTGCACCTTCCTCCTCATGCCCACCTGTGGCTGCACCTGCCTCCTCATCACCCACATGTGGATTCACCTGCCTCCTCATTGCCCACATGTAGATTCACCTGCCTCCTCATTGCCCACCTATAGCTCCTCTGGCCTGTTCATTTCCTTTTTATTTTTCCTTCTTACTTTGTTTCCTTCCTTCCTCTCCCAACATGACCTCTCTACATAACCTAGGCTGGCCTCAAACTTTCAGTGACTTTGCTGCCTCAGCTTCTCAATGCTGGGCTTTAAGTATGTTTTTCAACAATGGCTGTGGCCTACTTTCTAATCTTTGAGTACACAACAGTCAAACCCAGCTTTTTGTGTTCCCAGAGCTTATGTAGTTAGTTTTCTTTCATCATCTAGGATTTAATGTCAATGTTACATCCACAGAGTGGACTTCTGTGACCACCCAAGCTAAAGTATTCCCTCCCACATATCCAGAATTATACACTATGGCAGTATGGTAGTTTGAATAGGCATACTCCCCCCACCCTCTCATAGACTCATGTATTTGAATGCTTGGCCCATAGGGAGTAGCACTATTAGGAGGTGTGGCTTGTTGGAGGAAGTGTGTAACTTTTGGGGGGCAGGCTTTGAGGTCTCCTATGCTCAAGCTACACCCAGAGTGTCTCCAGTCTCCCTCTGCTGCCTGCAGACCAAGATGTAGAACTCTCAGCTCCTTTTCCAGCACCATGTCTCCCTGTATGCTGCCAAGTTTCTCACCATGACAGTAATGGACTAGACCTCTGAAACTGTAAGCCAGCCTCAATTAAATGCTTTCTTTTATAAGAGTTGCTGTGGTCACGGTGTCTCTTCACAGCAATACAGACCCTAAGATGGGCTGAAACTATGGATTGGTACAACTTCTTTGAACAGACAAATGACAAGAGCTAACACAAACCAAATGCACATATGTTCTCATTTAAGCCAGAATTTCTACCTCAAAAATTTAATTCTAAATATAAACATGTACATGTGTGAAATTATATATCAGCCTTATTTACTGCTGAGTTACAAAATTCTAGCCATGCCCTAAATGCCCACTCACAGAGCCTCCTTAAATAGGATTGAAAACTCATTAGACACTTTCTACACGTCTCACTACAACTTCTGAGAGCTAAATTCCATCACATACCTTATTTTATATGAAAAAAAGCTAAGACATAGAGAGCATAGAGGTATTTGCCCAACATACATAACTGCCAAGCGGTAAGCTGGGAGATCAGGTCCCACACTCTTGATCTCTATGTAAAACCACCTTCCAATATGCATTTCTTCACGGAACCCTTTGACCTCAGGGCTATTCCTCATGGGCTATTCTCCAAGACAGGCAGTTAAGTCACAAAAGGAGAGGAGCGTCAAGTTTAACCACTTGGAGCTTTGTTTTTTGCTTTCCTTTTCCTTTTTTTTTTTTTTTTTTAAAGAGAACCCAAATATGTATGTTGTGTAGGACTAAGTAAAGCCTAAGAAGAAACAGTGAGAATGTAAGAAAAGAAAGAGAAAACGGCTACCCCAGAAAGAGACACTCTGGGTGAAGGGCGAGGTCTGGGGAAGACCCATTGATTGCTGCCCGGTTTCTACTCCCTGTCCACAAACATACGCGTACTGCCTGCTCAAACAAGGAAGGGTAAACAGATGGCTAAGTTGAGAGTTTTCCAAAAGCAAAAAGAATATGTGCAAGCCACTACCATATTGCCGGTGGTGCTTCTTTCTGTGTCTAACAGAAAATAGCTTGTTTATTAGTGGCCACTTGTGTCTCCACTAGAATCATTACTTAACATTATTTGGGTTTTCTCCGCAGTGCTGAGAAGCAGGGCACACTCAGGAGATCGTAGTACAGTTTAAGCTGAAAGGGGCAGGGTTGTCTGCCATACAGTTCAGTGGCCCAGTGCCAACACTATTCATACTTGCCAGGGTACTGAAGCCCTGGAGAAAGAGTAGCAAGTAGCTGGGAGCTGAGATAAACCAAGAGTTAACGGCACCAGGAGCTTGTGGATTAAAAGTGCACAAAAGTGATCGATGTGAGATCTAATACGTCTCTTATGGTATGAAAAGTTAAAATCTCAGGCCCAGAACTATGAGGGACAGCTCTACTCAAAAGTCCAGAAGCTGTTGAAACGATATCGATAAACGAGAAGGGTATGTGATGAAAAGAACTTAACTCGAGCCTTTAGACACGGACAAGTTTAGAAATGTCGTTTGGATGCGTGCACAAATGCAGTCGTATCCAGGCGGTCTGCAGTTTTGAAAATGATCGCCGATTGGCTCAGTAATGGGAAAAGCCCTCCATGTTTGAAGGCGGATACACGATCCGGCAATCCCACCTATCAGTATATAACAAACAGACTTGGGAACAGGGCCTGAAGGAGAGACAGCGGCACACCCAGGCTCAGAGCAGTATTATTCCCGAGTGTCCACCGGTGGGTAACAGGCAAAGGAAAGGTAATGTCGTAGATACCTACACTGCCATATCCCTCAGCCCTGAAAGCATTCTTATACATGAAAAACATGAATGAACGCCATGTGGAATGAAA
The DNA here is from genome assembly GCF_011064425.1 of Rattus rattus. Lineage (NCBI taxonomy): Eukaryota > Metazoa > Chordata > Mammalia > Rodentia > Muridae > Rattus > Rattus rattus. The sequence goes on from NC_046165.1 coordinate 76,109,780, forward strand.
GTATTGTGTGACTTTACCTATAGGGTACCGAGAGCCGTCAGGTTTGCGGAGGCAGAAAGCGAATGATGGTTGCCAGGCTGCGTAGGGATTCTGTGTGTGAGCATGAGCCCATAGGAACCAGAGAGCCGCTTCAAGTGTCAGCCCTGTCTTTCCTTTTTGTTTGAGGCAGGGTCTCTTGCCCTCTCTGCTTCGGATGCTAGGCCAGGTGGCCGAAGAGCTTCTCAAGATTGTGCTGCCTCCAC
>NC_046165.1:76115021-76165021 GCF_011064425.1 Rattus rattus
ACACTGCTTGGCCTGATTCTCTACTTTCTGACCCTTTCTCTTTTCCTATGACATTGCCTCAAAGCTTGAGGTAGGGAAAATATAAAAGAGTAAAATTAATGCCAGGGTGTGGGGACCAGGAGGTAAAAGGTGTTGCTTGGCTAAAATGGTAAGAAGTTTTCTGCTTTCTTTTCTGATCTGTAAAGAGTAAAAGAAGGAATTCTACAACGATGTTGCTGTGGTCAGCGCCGAGGTGCCCCCCACCGGTTCCCCAGTGAGTGGTGCTGCTTAGGTTAGCACCTACTGGAAGTAGGTCAGTGGGGCAGCCTTTCAAAGTTCAAGCCCAGCCCGGGTTCCTGCACTGCTTTGCTTCCCTTCCACCATGATGTAAACAGCCTCCACCACATACTTCCACTGACAGAATCCACTGTGCCCGGCCCAGAATGGTCGGCTGAGCCCCTCTGAAGCTGTGAACGTAAATACAGTTGTTCTCGCCGAAATTTAATGTTTTGTCCAGGTGCGGCCACCAAAATGATACAGAAGTGGGGGCTGGAGAGATGGCTCAGTGGTTCCCAGCACCCATATCAGATGGCTCACAATGGTGTGTAACTCATGCGCACACACACACACACACACACACACACACACAAACACACACACACACACACAATTAAAAATACTGAAGATACACCTTAGAAAAACAATGCAAAAGTAACTGATATGAAATTATACGGACAAACGGGAGAAATAAGATGCAATCAGAGAGAATCCCATGGAGCAGAAGATTCAAGGCCTTTACTTGGCCCTGCTACTTTATCAGCCCTAGGGCTTCCATCAAGCCCCATTGCCCTGAACTGAGCTAGGAAGAGGATAGATGTAATCGCAGCCCTGAATGGCGTCTGTAAACTATGAAGTACTGTTCTGTGTACAGTGCTCTTTCTCCTTGGCTTGCAGCTTGACTGTAGAGAATGGATGTCTCCTGCTATGTGTAAACGCCCTGGGCTTCCCTGGACTTCCTCTATCTGCCACCGAGACCACGTGTACCTGAGAACCAAAACGTATTAAACAATTATGCACGTAGATGTCTGACCAGTTTTCCGAAAGCAGGTTTCACAGAGAGCCTGGATAACCAATGCAGTCAGCCGTCAGCAAACCATCTGACGGCCTTCCAAAGGCACAGCACCCTACAGGACACGTAACTGCTTCCTTAAGCACACTGTCACTGAGAATTCACAAGCAGCGTCTCACCCCACCCACCTGCCTCTCCACCCCTGCTCATAGTGTTGGAACTGAATTAGAACCACTTACTATCTCTGCTGGCAGTTTAGAGATCACCAGCATACAGACCGTTCCTGAGAGGAACGCAGTGCTCTCTATAATGACCCCGGAGGAGGCCTCCTGACGGGCAGAGCTAAGTGCTAACATTCATCTGTAATGACCTCTCTCTCTCTCGGAGGAACCCTGAACCTCTTCTCTCTCTCTCTCTCTCTCTCTCTCCCCTCTCTCTCCTCTCTCTCTCTCTCTCTCTCTCTCTCTCTCTCTCTCTCTCTCTCACACACACACACACACACACACACACACACACACACACACACACACACACACACACACACAAAATATACAACCAGCGGTGTGATGGTTGTCCATGAAGGAAGGCCCACTGCTTCCCCACAGATGGTCAGATGCTAATGCTGTCTTTGTTCAGTGTGGCTTTTAAATGGCTCGAGGATTTTTAAACTAGAAGTCAAGAGATACCACACTGCAGTGGGTCACCTTAGACTCTAGGCTTAGAGCATAAATATGGGAAAAGCTTCGAAAAGTCAGAGCGAGCAGTAGTCATGGGCTAAACATCTTAGGAACAGAGATGAGGCCGCACATTGGAGTTTGAAGAGATTAGGGACTTTCTGTGTGTTTTGCACTTGGCATTCGCATGCACTTGACTATGGGCCTCTCTCTCTAAGAATACTTGCAAGTAGGGAATAGTTTTTCTTTCTTTCTTTTTCTTCCTTTCTTTTGTTAATATATATGAAAGGGTTTACCATTTCATTCTGTAAACATCACCTGCTGAGCAGAAGAGTCACCATTTGTCAAAAAACAGGATCTGCAGAGGCTAGAGAGATGGCTCAGTGGTTAAGAGCACTGGCTGCTCTTCCAGAGGACCTGGGTTCAATTCCTAGCATCCACATGGTGTTCCCAACTGTCTGTAACCCCTTTCCCAGAGGATCCAACACACTCACTCAGAGATGCATGCAGTCAAACCACCAATGTACATAAAAGAAAAATAAATACATTGTCCTTAAAAAACCAAGGTCTGTTTGGACTCACGGAGTAAACTGGCCTTCTCTGAAAGGAAACATTCTTGCGATGCTCACTGCTGAACTGTCCCGCAGCTAATTTCAGAAGGGTGACATTTACATTCTGTTCCCTACAACCTCAGATCTAGTAAAGAGAAGTCTGGTAACTGGAGTGTTGCAAGAGGACTAGGGAAGGAAGATAATTGCTCAGTAAGCCCATCTACCATCAACATGACAGCGGGAAAGCCCAGGACTCCACTCTGTGAGATTATGCCTCCAAAATTAGCAAAATTAGTATCATTGGCCCTTTGGGGCAGGGGTGCCTAACCCCGTGAAATCTTTGAGGCCAGGGGCTGGAGGTAAGGGAATTAATGAAAAAAGAAACAGGCCCCACAACTCTGAAAGCTACAAGGCAAGAAGCCATCATTTGGTCCTAGTGCTGTGTGCGGAGGATGCTGGGAGACTCGGCCTGTGCAGTTTCTTCTGACAGAGCAGGCAGACGGCTGCCGTCAGCTCCAGATGTCTGCCTCAGACTCTATTGGTTGACAAGATCCTTACGCTTGTAAAGCACTCGTAAAGCATTCCGAAATCTTATGTTGCCTTTAAACATTTTTTTCCTGCATGTCTTTGTCATTTCCTCCCTGTTTTAGTCATTTAGGGTCACTCTGCCACACACACACGCGGACACACATGAACACGCACACGCACATACCTGTCTGTTTTCTCAGGTTTCCCTGTACATTGGGAAGTAGCTGTAAGAACTGTTCATTGAACTTAGTGATTAAGAAGCTTTGTAATTATGTAATAATATAAGTAAAACTGCAGTTCTCTTGCCTGTTTTGTTCGTTCTCAGAGTCTGTTTACAGTCCCAGGTGACTGAGAAGGAAGGCTGCAGTGACTTTCTGGGTCTCCACTGGACATAAAGATAGGTAGGTAGATGATAGACAGATGACAGATAGATAGAGGTGATAGATCATACATACATGCATGCATACATACATACATGTATTCATGTCCTACATTTGCTTGCCCAAAACCACAGAGGCTGATATCTGACTACTATCGTGTATCACTCTCCGCCTTATTTTCCAGGCTGGGGTTGGTCACTGAAGCTGGGGCTCATCCTTTCTTCTGGACTGACTGGCCGGGGAGGCCCAGGATCTGCCTGTCTGTGCCTCCCAGTGCTGGTATTACAGACGTGCAAAGCCATGCCCGACTCCTTTTACATGAGTGCTTTTGATCTGAACTCAGGTTCTCACGCTTCTACAAGTACTTCATACACTGAGCCATCTGCCTAGACCCTTGTGCTGGCTAGCTTTATGTCAACCGGATGGACACAAGCTAGAGTCCCTAGAGATAAGGGAGCCTCATGAAAATACATCCATAAGACTGGGCTGTAAGGAAGCCTGCAGTGTATTTTCTTAATTAGTGATTAATGAGGGAGAGTCAGGCCCATTATGGTTGTGGCCACCCCTGGGCTGCTGGTCCTGAGTTCTATAAGAAGCAGGCTGAGCTTTCCTTCCTCCGCAGCGATCCTACTGCCAGAACTTCACCATGTCCATTCTCAAGGTCCATGCCAAAGAGATCTTTGACTCCCATGGGAATCCCACTGTTGAGGTGGATCTCTTCACTGCAAAAGGTCTCTTCCATGCTGTGGTGCCCAGTGGTGCGTCCACTGGCATCTACGAGGCCCTAGAACTCCGAGACAATGATAAGACCCACTTCATGGGGAAGGGTGTCGCAAAGGCTGTTGAGCATATCAATACCACTACTGCACCTGCTCTGGTTAGCAAGAGACTGAATGTTGTGGAGCAGGAGAAGATTGACCAGCTGATGATCGAGATGGATGGCATGGAGAATAAATCTAAATTCAGTGCAAACGCCATCCTGGGAGTGTCCCGGGCTGTCTGCAAGGCTGGTGCCGTGGAGAAGGGGGTGCCCCTTTACCATCACATTGCTGACTTGGCTGGCAACCCTGAAGTCATCCTGCAGGTTCCAGCTTTCAATGTGATCAATGGCGGTTCTCACGCTGGCAACAAGCTGGCCATGCAAGAGTTCATGATCCCGCCTGTGGGGGCATCCTCTTTCCAGGAAGCCATGTGCATTGAAGCAGAGGTTCAACCTGAAGCACATCATGAAGGAGGAGGAAGAGGAGGAGGAGGAAAAGGAAGAAGAGGAAGAAGAAGGAGGAGGAGGAGGAGGGGAGGAAGAAGAGGGGAGAGGAGGAGGAAGAAGAAGAGGAAGGGGAAGGTAGGGGAAGGAGAAGGAGAAGGAGAAGGAGGAGAAGGAGGAGAAGGAGAAAAAGAAGAAGAAGAAGAAGAAGAAGAAGAAGAAGAAGAAGAAGAAGAAGAAGAAGAAGAAGAAGAAGAAGAAGAAGAAAGAAGAAGAAAGAAGAAGAAGAAAGAAGAAGAAGCAGGCTGAACAAGCAATGAATGAGGAGCTAATCAGTAAGCAGCCCCCCTCCATGGTCTCTGCATCAGCCCCTCCATTACAGCAATAGTAACCCTAAGTTGTAGGCCTTTATTTAAACCTCACTGAGCACGGTATTTGGGCTCAGATTTGTCGTGGTTGAAATTTCATGTTCCCTTGAAATAGATGTCAAAGCAAGCAACCGCCTAACGGCCTTGAATTAGTGATGCCTGGGCTCCCCACAATCAGGGTCTGTGTAATGAGGTTGATGGGCTTGTTCCAGAAGAGCTGAGTCACGCAGAGATGCCCAAAGTCCTGTCCTCTCCACATCGTACACTGGCAGGTAAGTTATCATATGAGTGGAAAGATATGATAGAATCATAATAGAATAGGAATGTATGAACTTTAAACTACTTCCTTTTGTGACAACAACCCAAATGGACTGTCTCCTCGTGCTAAATTCTTGTCAAAACAGAAGTGTCACCTCTCACTTTTCATCATGGTTAAGTTAGAGTAGAGGTATTGGGCAGTCATGGGCCTTGTCTTTTTTAAACTCCAGGAATGGAAAGCAGCATTGCCTGTCAAGAGGGCCTAAGAGGAGTGGCCTTAGAGTCCACTAAGAGATGGTCTTAGGCCTTCCTGACTCACGATCCCCAACTGTGTCCAGCACATTTCTGACAGGCATCCGTACTGACCTAAAGTCAGTACCCCAGGTCCAAGGTCATCCTGTTTGTCCCCAAACCAAACCTAAGCATTCTCATACTTTCTTTCCTCCAGTAGAATCTACAATCAATTTTCCAATGTCTAGGGATACTTTGAACTATCTCTCTCTCTCTCTCTCTCTCTCTCTCTCTCTCTCTCTCTCTGTGTGTGTGTGTGTGTGTGTGTGTGTGTGTGTGTGTGTGTGTGTGTGTTTTCATGTATTCTCAAATTACTTAGAACAGAGTTGCTGTTTGTTATGGCACGTTGGCTCATTGAGTCTCCTCTTTGTGTTCCAGTAATCTCCAGTCCGACTCACACTCACCGATGAATATGAAATTTCTCTCACCTGCTCTTTTAAAAATGGACGTGACTTTAAGAGAGTAAAAACACCTTTGGGAAGCCCATATGGATTCCTCTGAACCTCTGTAAGGAGAGTGGAGATGGGAGAAGTGTGCCCAGCTCCGAGGTAGCCCCCCACTATCTATCTTCAGTATCACTGCCTTCCCAGATGTGACCTGTGAGGTACTGAGGTTTCCAAAACAACACAGGCCACTTTGAGACTCTATCCAATGGCTTCAATCTCTGGACCAACCAGCTATAAAGCTAGACAGCTAAATGACTTCCGTTTTTAGACATTTACACCAGACAGCTTCAAGGAGCTAGAAGCAGCCTTTTCCACCTTCAGCGTGCAGATCCAGGGTTCTTGCTGAAACCTAAGTTCTGAATTAGTTCCTGGGCAGGGCCTGAGGCACCGCGTTTGTGACACATCCTGGGAGAAGCAGGTGTTGTTGACACACAGGACATGCTTTGAAAAGCAAAATCCCAGTGCCCGGGCTGCACTACAAGAATAGGGGCTGAGGCCACAAGTCAAGGGTCACACCCAGGACAGCTGAAGTGGAAATGCCAGTCACTTTGCTTTCTCTAAGAATCCAAAGTGGGGGAGAAATGACGCAACTGTTGCTTTCTCGGGGAAACATGAAAAATGGCGCGGTAGAACAGCCATCCGTGCATGGCTGCTTTCTAATTTAAACAGAACAGCACCGTCGCCACAAAAACAAAAGAGCTGTTTTCAGCATATTAACAAATGCTATCCTGACATTTGCCACCAAAGGACTCCAATTTTGGAAAAAAATTGACTCAAAACAAGAGGTGGCGCACAAATAGCACCTTTTAATAATCAACAAATACTTCCTTTCCTCTAGAGGAAAAGAAATCTACTGAAAGAGGCCAGTGTTGGCTGGTCAGGGTTTTTTTGTTGATGGTGTTTTGGGGGCTATGTGGTTTTGGTCTCTTTGTCTTTTGTTTGTTTTTGTTTTTGATAAATTGCTATCTTGTTTTTTCTTGAGCTAGGGCCTCTTGGTGAGCCGGGGTCATCCTTGTGCAGAAGCACAGTACTCACCAAACGACCTTCCCAGCTGCAAAATTATTTGAGCAAGATGAACTGCTTCCCTTAGGACTCCCCTGCTCCGCTGGCCTATCTGAAATGGTTGAGTTATGCTCACTTGGGCACACTATTAAAATCAGGCGGATACCACCTTTCTCCCAGGCAAGGTATCAGAGGGTACTAATGTGCTGTAAGTGATAGGGGGCCACATCTATTTCCTTGGATGGAAAAGACCAAAAAGTAGGCAATACTTTCCGCCTTTATATGAATTTCATATAGACTGACTCAAACCACATGAGCTCTCATGTGCTATCATCACCACCATCACCACCACCATCATCACCATCATCACCATCACCATCACCACCACCATCACCACAACCACCACCATCACCACAACCACCATCATCACCACCACCACCACCATCATCATCATCACCACCACCATCATCAAATCATCATCACCATCACCATCATCACCACCACCATCATCATCACCACCATCATCATCATCACCATCACCACCACCATCATCATCACCACCACCATTACCACCACCATCACATCATCATCACCACCATCATCATCAAATCATCACCACCACCACCACCACCACCACCATCATCACCATCACCATCACTTATCAAGCTTTGTACTGTATATCTCTGTTATTATCCATAATCAGTGTATTGAAGTCATTTCTAATTGTCCTTATGACTTCTACTTTTACACACTTTTTAGTATTGTTGACTCTAAATTTGACAATGGGTAAATAATGTGTGTGTGTGTGTGTGTGTGTGTATATATATATATATATATATATATATATATATATATATTCTCAAAAACATTCCACTGCATGGAATCCATGGGAAATGGTTGCATCGAACTGAGTCATGATCAATACTTACCATTTGTTTTCGTGGTACGGACATTTAAAATCTACTCTCTCAGCAGCAGGTCCTGTATTGTCTTGAACCCCATCTGATTTCTTCTGGAGTCGAAGAACGCATTCTATATAACTTCAGTCATTTGAAATTAAAGGTGTTTTTATGGCTCAGGACAAGAACAACAAGAGATGATCAGGTCCAGAATCAGGAATGCACCCTCTCTTCCACGGGACTCCTGGCTCCCCGTGGCCTTGGATGCTGCTTCTTCCTCTGCACAGAGGATCCTGCTCTGTAGCTGGGCTCTTTCGGATGGTTCAAGAGTTACTATTTTAAAAAAAAATCACACAGGAAATCTAGGAGTTGAGACTTGCCAAACTGTCACCTAGAGGTCAACGCCTACAAAACGGGCCTCTATGTCAGCTCTCCTGGTCTCCTGCCACTTGTCCTGATACTAAACCTTTGTGACTCACAAGGGAAGAAAGGAACGATCATTTTTGGTCCTAAGGTTTAACTTTTTCTTTACCAGGTGGCGGAGGGGTGTAGGGTCTTTACCTTTCTGATCCACGTGATTCTATCTCCCAAGGTTGGAATGACAGGCATGGGCCACCATGACTGGTTTATTCAGTCTTGGGAATAGAGCCCAGCTCGCCCTACATACTGAACAACCACCCTCGGCCAGCCGAGCGACATCCCCAAACCCCTAGGTTCAACTTTAAAGTTATAATTAAATTTGCTCAGGAATACCACGACTCTGGCACGTGGGCCTCGAAACTTCCTTCCTACCTGGTTTAATTCCAGTCTAAGTAAGTTCAGGCCTAAAAATAGTGTGAAACATTCTGCATTCTGCCTGGAGGTGCTGACTCTCCGATGGCAAGGTGGGTCTGGGGGCTGTGTAGAAATCTGTGCTGTTCATCACCATTTGGCACATCTGGGGTCCTCTGGATGAACCCCAGTGCAGGAGGAAGGAAGGCTGGCACCAGCATTCTGATGGCTCGGCATTCCAGGACCAAGGTGACTTAGGCCCGGTATTTCTTTTCATTCTGTGTGCTGCTCTGGACGGTTTCCATTTACTGTGTCTATCTCTTAAAAAACTTTTTTTTTTTTCAGAACAGTTGGGAGGTGGGCTCTGATATGAGTCCTCTTCGCAGATCAGTTTAGATTCTACAGCTGCTGTGGGACCCAGGACAAGTTAAAGAGGCCCTCCATTCCACATCTCAAAAACAAACACTGCACTAATTCGGACTCCTGTGGGCCTGGCACAGCCATGGGTAGTGGTCTCTGTTAGTTAGATTTCTGGCCGATAAAATGGAAGCTTTAAGGTCAGTTAGAAGATAGACGTTCTCCTACTATTAATAAAAGGAAAAAAGAAAGGCCTCTTGCAAGCAGACGCATAGAAATCGCATTTTAAAGAATTGATCTGTCTGCTTTTGGTTTTGACTCAGGGGTTAAAAGGAAACAGGCTAGCCCCAGGCCACGCATGGCCACACCCAGACTGTGCGGCACACTACATAAGAATGTTCCAAGCATTCCCACTCGGATACAGCATATGCTATCCGACTCTAGTGTTAAGGTGCATCTCACAGAAAGCGGAACCACAGACACAGACAAGGGGGTGAGGGGAGCCGAAGATTATATCCCTCTCCTCCCAGAGGGCTAGAGAATTCCAAGTATGCTCAGGAGGGGGTGGGGAGGAAGTCTCGATAACAAGTGTATCTGAATACCAGAACCTAGCTTTGGCTAAGTTACACGTTGACTTAAAATAATTGCCAAAGAATTATATCAATAAGTAGATGGTATTTCTTAGCAATTTCCCCATCCTTCACTCCAGCAGCAGATTTGATGGAAACAATGTTCTCCCTTAAAATAATTCTACAAATCAACTCCCAAAGGACATTTAAAGTGACATTTTCTCACCCACAGGACTCCTTCCTATCCTCCTACGTGAAAAGAAAAAAAAACCAACTTTATATTTTGTTCTGCATATTTTATCCAAACATGACTTAAAAAAAAAACAACAAAACAAAACCAAACAGAATGTTAGCCCTATTAAATAGTAAGTCTTAGGAGAGATTACATTGCTTGACAGAGACTCAACAGATACTGAAGAAAAACATCTTCTCTCTTGCCTGAGCCATCTTTAAGTAATTTTCTGAAGGACAAGTGTTAGCTTCAAATTAAAACAAACAAGCAAAGTGGGTGGGGCAAGCATCTTGTCAGCCATTGGTGTTCAGCCTCTCCCAATACCAGGCAAGAAGCAGCCTGAGGAAGCAACCTTGGTAACTGTGCCTGGCTCCCTCTCGGGCTGCCGACAGACCTGTCCCCAGAAGGAGCCATTAAATCATACAGACATTTTGAAATATAGCCAGAGACATATTTATTCTAACTCGGACTAAAATTCTCCTGTTTATTTTCAAGTGTGAGGGGAAGATAAGTTTGATAAATGCTTGGGTGAAGGTAGTCTGGTTTAAAAATGTGATTTCTCAAAGAGCACCAGGCTTTGATTTCCTTTGCGATGGCACCTGGGCAGATAGCAGTTAAGATCTTGAAGCCACAGATTTATCACCTTGAAACACTGGTGGGTCGGTAAATGTTTTAACAGCACGGTGGTTCTCAGGGCACACTGGAGAGGATTTACAGTCTGTGCCCATTGCCTTGGTGTAAATACCCCTAACATGGCTAGAGCAGGCTACCACGGAAGTGTGACTGCAGATACAGCTACAAGAAAGCACTTGGGCCTTGGGAGCCAATGACAAGCAGCAGCAGGCCACTGGAATTGAGAGCATCGAGGACACCCGGACTAGGCAAAGCCAATTTCAACTTGAGCTGTACTAGTAGCCATCTTTCTTTCTAAATATTGAGGCACTTTGTTTTTTATTCTTACAGCCTTTGTCACAAAAAAAAAAAAAAAAGACTAACAATGTTGGAAACAATCAATTGCAAAACCCTTCCGGTTAACAGACAGAACGACTCCTTAATCTTATCTTATACTAATTCTCTCCAACAACTCAGAGCTGGGCCTGGAAGAAACCGGCTATCTCGATGTCCTCTGTCAGGAAGGCTTTTGAGTCTTTCCGCCATGCAGGGCAATCATCAATAAGCTTCAGAAAACAGAGCTGACATCACAGTTAAAATCAAGCACCTGACTTAAAGAATTTTACCAGCCAGGCAGGCACTGTACGATCTCAGGGGAAGGAGCCATTTGTTGTACGAGGATCCAGACCAATTTATCATCTTGCCCTCGGCAGGGGCTACGTTGTCGGTGTGTATGCATGTGAGCATGTGAGCATGTGCATGAGTATGGACATGTGTGTGTGCACCCACGCACGCATGCACGCGTGTAAAGGTGGGGATGCTCCCCTATGTGTGTGCACGGGGAGACCTGAGGCCAACATCTCTCCACTTTATTTGTTTGAGACAAAGTCTCTGACTGAACTTGGCGCTAGTTGTTTAGGCCAGACTAGCCGTCCAGCACGCCCCGAGATACATCTGCCTCTCTCCCTACCCGCTCCAGGGTTTTAACTCCGTCATTATGCCTGGGTTTTACATGGGTGCTGGGAATCTAGACTTAGGTCCTCACAGCTGCACAGTAAACACTTTACTCAGTGAGCCCTCGCCCCACCAGGCCCGATGAGCAAACCTCTCGGTGACGTGTGTCAGGTGCAGCTGAGTAGCTAAAGTGACAAAACGGCTTCTTAAAACTAATGGTGAAAGCTAACAGTGGCTGGGAGCATGGTGGTTCATGAGGCTCTCTGAGAATCTACAGACAGCTGCTGAGGGGGGAAGAAACGTTTTCTTCAGTGGCGTAGCCACCGAATTGCCCGTGCAGCCGTGAACGTCCGCTTACCTATAACTCTACTTGAACTCATTCGTTCACAGAAAAAAAGGCCAAAAGAGAGGAGGGGAAGAAAGACAGGGTCCTAGAAGGGGGAGATGGGGGCTGGTTGGGAAGAGGAACGAGGCAAGAGAGTATAATGGGAGGTATACATGATCAAAATGCATACATGCAAAAGTCATAGTGAAAAGTATCATTGTGCAACATTATTACATTAAATAATTAAAATCCTTTCTAAGAGCTAAATCATTAAAATCCAGTGTCTCTTCAAAATGACTCTATGCCTGCCATACCAGGATTTGTTCACTTTCTCAACTTCAAAGACAAAAGTGATGTTGCAGGGAACTGGCCGGATCTATGCCATCTCCCTGTTTCCTCGGAAAACAGAAGGAAGGGGTCCCTTGTCCCTTACAGCTTTTTCCACACACGTTCTAAGAAGTCGAGCTTGGGGGGTTGGGGATTTAGCTCAGTGGTAGAGCGCTTGCCTAGGTTCGGTCCCCAGCTCCGAAAAAAAAAAAAAAAAAAAAAAAAAAAAAAAAAAGAAGTCGAGCTTGGACCCCTGTCACCGAGGGAAGAAAACGGCCGGAGCTTTCAGTCCAGTCGCTCGTAAAGAGCATTTGTGTGTCCTGATAACAGAATCCGCTGGTTATCTGTGTCGCTGGATTCATAGACGGATTGTGTTTGTTAAGTGTGCCCAGTGCAAGTGTGGGAGTCACAACCCTTTCATGTGCATCTAAGCAAGAAACAGAATCCTTTCCCTCTGTCCTCTGCAGAGAGCATTACCATATTTAAACATCATCACGCTAATTAAATATTTAATTTCGAAGCCCTTAAAACTCCCCTGATTTATAAATATATTTTTGCTATTCATCAGGGTCTTGAATAAATTGTTTGACACATTATGGAACAAGGGCAGATTTTTGCCCTCAAAGGCATATTGGTCGGGAGCAAACTGCGATCCTGGCTTTCTCATCCTTTGTGAACTCACATTCAAATACTTTCAAAATTAAAGGTCGCTGTTCCTCCATTTCTGCCTCTTAAAATGAAAACTTTTCTTTAAAAAAGAAAATGCTAGGGCCTACAGGATGGCTCAGTGTGTAAAGAGCTGGGCAAGTCTAGGCATCTGAATTCTGTACCAACTCCAACCGTAAAGTTACCCTCCGGCATCTACATTCGCACTATTAAACACACTCATGCACGCGCACACACACACACACTCATCATCATCATTCATGATGATCATCATCATCATGAATTATTTCATTGTGTATTAGTACTTCAGAGAATCGGAGTAAAAATAATTATAAGGTTGTTGACAAGCATTAAATTGAATTGCCAAAACAAAATACCTCACAAGGGTCTGTAATCTAAGATCTTGGGACGTAGAAGCAGGAGGCCAGGGGTTCAAAGAAATCCCTGGCTATGTAGTAGCATCAAGGCCCGCCTGGGCTACATGACATGATGTCCAAACAAGACAAAAATTGATAAAATGAAAACTTAAGCAAAGGAACCTGGAACAGTTAAATTTTCACAATCATAAGTGAGGAAATGGGCCAGGCAGTGGTGGGCTCAACTTTAATCCCAGCACTCAGACAGCAAAGGCTGGTGGAGATCTATGAGTTCAAGACCAGTCTTGTCTATAAACCGAGTTCCAGGATAGCCAAAGCTATACACAGAGAAACCCTGTCTCCGGGGTGGGATGGGGGATGGGATGGTGATTGGGGGTGGCGATGAAGAAATGAGCTAATAGGTGAGAGTGTATTGGCCGTAGCTGCAAAAAGATGTGTTTCGGCGACTGGGTCTTTGCCTTGCCAGCCTGGGGGCTTAACCAGGAGCGAGGCTTTCCACATCACAGGCTCTGCCTGGCCCAGTAGCTCTATAAGCTCCAGAACACACAGAACTTCAGACAAAGATGCAAAGTCCTGAGTGGCAGGACAGACTTCCCCATGGCAAGACAGGTACGTGTCGGTGGTTCCCTGTGTGTGGTCGTGTACACATGCCTGTTCATCAAAGCCTTAAGTTCTAACCGTCAAAAAAGAAGGGCTGGGGGTGTAACTCAGTCAGTAGAGTAGTGGGCGAGCATACAATAAGCCCTTGGTTCAAACCCTGGAGGCGCATAAAGCCTGTATGGTGACACACATCTGCAATCCTAGCATTCGGGAGGTAGGGCAGGGGGATCAGGAGTTCAAGGTTACCCCAGACAAAGCCTGAGGCTAGCCTGAGCTCCAGGTGACACCATGTCCCAACGAAACGAAACAAAAGTAAGAAAGGGGCCTTGAGATATAACTTGATAGTTACAGAAATACCCTCTCCCCTGCAGAATTTAAGGACCTGCAGTAACACTGGGAGGTCTGACCGAGGGCCAGGACCAGTACAAACTGTGTAAGAGCAGAGGGAGCAAAGTAATTTATCCTCTTCTCGGTGGGGAGTTTTTCATCTGATTCTCCAGCTGAAGTGAGTAGCTGCCTGCCCACCACGATCCTTTCTGTAAGCAGTGTCGCATGGGATACCATAAACTGTAAAAACAAGTATATTTCACGTAGGACTCGAGTACGGGGAGATTTTATTTTTGTACAGGAAATTCCTAATAAGAGAAAAAAAAAGTCGCCACTAATCTGCCTGTAGTGAAGGTAGGGGAGGCCCCCTCTATGTAATAAAAGACGGCAACAAAACTGTTTAAGATTTGCTTTTTGTTTGGTTGGTTGGTTTTGGTTTTGAGACAGGGTCTCCTTACATAGTGCAGGCTGACCTCAAACTTGCAGAGATCTGCCTGGTTCTTCCTCCCAGCAAAGGAGTAAAGGTGTGAGCCACCACACCAAGCCACAGTATGTTTTTAATGTTAGCGTGTCAGGTAATATTTGAACACTTCAAATACTAGCAATGCCACCTATCTCAAGGAAGTAACAATAAAAATGGCATAGACTAAAATAGAACACAGACGGTTCCCGATTACAGAAGGCTTCGTGTTCTAAAAGTTCATCTATAAATAGGGTGTGTGGAACCTGAAAGACGTTTTTTAAAGAAATAAGGCTGTAAGAAAAACCAAGGACATGGGACAGCCCATAATATGCACCTGGCCCATAGTGATCAGGAAACATACTGTACTCCAGCTTCCAAGAAATATTTCAGAGCTCCAACTTAAGGAGTAAAGCGCATCTCCCAGTGAAGGTGCTTTGAATTGGGGCCAGAGACCATAACACACCCACTGAGAACCAGAATAAAACGAGGTGTTGCAAATCTCATCCCATGATCTAAGATACCTGTGGCATCTCTACCCCAGAGTCCACTACTTTGAGTTGAATGAGAGTACATGAAAGTTACATTGTAACACACGTGCGCACACACATACACACACACACACACACACACACACACACACACACACACACACACACACACCTCCCAGGTTAATGACCTTGAAGGCTGTAAGGCTTGTAAGGCTGGGTGATGAATCAGAGTTTGAGGAGAGAAAGAGAGAAGGAGGGAAACAATGGGGGAGGAATGGGAGGAGTCAAGACCCTGGACATCTGGTCGACCTCCCTCTGCACTAGATTCATATCTGAAACACCCTTTTCTCTACAAATCATCATACCTATCATATCTCCAGACAGAAATAAATACATTCAGCAGTGACTGGGCTGAAGCAAGATTATCAGGCCCCATGACAGGCCTCACCTCTGACCTCGGGGTGTCATCAAACACAGCCAGCCAGTTTCCATGTTACTGGATCTCTAAACTGGGGAAGCCACGCAGCGTCTCCTCTGCTGATGCTTGTATTTTAAGGAACGACTCACAGAATCGATGCAGTGATGTTTATAAGGCTTGGTGCTCCTTAGTCATAAAGGACAATGCTGCTTGCCTTTATTAAGTATTATCGGCAACCTGAACCATTTTACAAAAAAAGAGTAAATAGTAACTGAATGTTTCCCACATGTTTATAGAATACTTACAATGGACATTTAAGTTAGGGAAATTCAGTTAGTACATATGTGCACAGTGCATGTCACACACCAGGAATTTGTTACTGTCAGGCTAAGCATGTGAAATGTTCCCTCTAGGTTCCTGTGTTCGGACAGTTAACCTGGCAACACTGCTGATGGGACCTTTAGGCTGGAGGAAATGGGATCCTGGGTCCTTTCACCTTCTGGTCTAAGTCTTCTGCTTCCTGGTGTTTACTGTGTAACAGGAAGTCCCAGTGGCAGGATTCTCCAACCATGTTGCCCGTGATGTAATGGATTAACCACAAACTGTGAGCAAAGAGAACCTTCCCTTCGGTTGTTTCTGTCAGATATTTGGAGAGAAATAACCAACGTAGAGAGGTCAGGAATGCTAGGTCATGGCAACCTGCTACCCCCTGCTTTGCTTTCATTTGAACCTGGTCCCCATTCCCTCCAAGTGCCACCTTGGTCTTTGTGCAGGCCTTCTCAGGCCACATGGGGTCCTGTTCCTATGAGAACTGAAGTGTGTCTTTGCTCGTCTCAGCTCTGACTTCCCATGAGGATGTGGCTCCTTCTGCTTGCTGGCTGCCTCGGGTAACCCCTGCTTGGTGGTGTGTGCCACCTTCAGCCCCCACATCCAAGTCTGGTACCTACCTAGGTATGAGGTTGGGAAGGAATCACCCCTGAGTGGGTAATTCAAGAAAACCAGTGTTCTTCAGTCTTCTCGTGTGACTCCCCCTTCTGTTTCTTATTACATGACAGAAAATGGAAATAAGTCATCTTCCTGCTATTAGTACCCTTAGGAAAGAGGCTGCTATAGTAATTAAACTAATGAAGATGACCCTGGACTGAAGAAACAGCAATTAGAGTTGACAGAACAGGCATTAGGGGAAATGAACACATTCGCATTCAAGGAAAGATGAGGTTTTTACATAAGAGATAAAATTAATAACAGTCCAAATTGTATCAAGCCGGAAAGGGCTCCTGTGAACTCAAAAGGGATGGGGCGACACGTGCCAACAGTCTGTCACCTTCTAGCAAAAGCAAACGCGGTAGCAGCCTGATGTGGGGGAAAAAAACTGATGTTTGCGGGCAGGCTGAAGGAAAGCAAAATTGATAAGAACCTGGCCGACTTTCTCAAATGGGAGTTTTCCACGTATGTTCTTATTTAATTCTTTCTCCCCGAACATAATAAAGAGCCAGCTTCTTAAAGCTCTGGTTTCAGTCCCATAAAACATCGCCCCTGTAGTCACCACTGCTTCTCACCCAGCTCATCCCAGCAAAGGCGTGTGCGGTTCTGGGCTTGCAAGGGTGAAGGCGGGTCACCGGTGGAGACTTACCTGTGTATGCACGTGTGGGTGGAGGCCAGAGGTTGACATCAAGCAACCTCCTCTATTAGTCTACTGAGGTATGATCTCTCCCTGAACCCAGACCTCACCAATTAGGGTTGTCTCGCTAAGGAGAGCTCGCCCGGGGCTCTGTCTGCCTTGCTAATGCTGGCACTGCAGGCAGGCTGCCCAGTTTTTACGTAGGTGCTGGAGTTCCGAACTCTGGTGCTTCTGCTTGTGTGGGAAAGTCTTTATCAAAAGAGCCATCTCGCCAGCACCAAGTTCATCCCTAAGTTTCACAAGAGGGAGAAAGATAGCAGGAGGAGGAGTCACCCCGAAGGCTGTCCCAAGGCCGTGGGTTAGGTTCAGATGAGTCAAATGGTTTCCTGAGACTGGGGCTGCCCACTTTCAAAGGCCACTGGTGTGCAGAGTGAGGCTTACTCACCCAACTAAGGACTGCAGGAGACTTCAAAGGCCCCTGTGGGGGACAGCTGGAGTGTGTGGACAGCATTGTTCTGATGGGGCTTGTGAGTAAAAAAGCGAAGAGAGTAACATGCATCTTCATTAATCCAGCTTTGGGTGTTCTAGATGCTGCTTCCTTTAAGGTTTCTGTGTCCAACTACAGTCCAAGGCTTTCTTCATAAAGCACGTTTCTCCTTCACCATTGTTTTGCACTATATAGCCCTGAGCAATCACGAGTAGCATGATTTCTGATGCAGAAATTAAATATGCTGTAAACTCTAATTATCACCACGCTGGGCTTACAGCTTTGCTCCTAGGTAAGGCATTAGAGAAGCTATAACACCACTGGACCTCTTAGCAGGTTTTTGTTTTACGATAGTTCCACAGATTTGGGGTGGGGGAGGAGGAGGAAGAGAGAGAGGGAGAGGAACCAAACTTTCTTTTTCCATTTGACCACAAGGGCTTTTTATAGATTTTTCTTTTTCTACACTCAGCCCCGAAGAATGCATCAGATCTGAACCATTTCAAAGCCATGGCAGATGCAAGTTGTGTAACCACTGGCTATCTGGAGTTTCGCTGGCAGTGGAACTGTCTGGGGACGCACAAAGTCAAAAATGGACTTTCATAGCGTAAGGCTTTATTAACGGGGACTTAGCTCAATTTGGCTTAAAATAAAAAAGAGAAGGCTGCAGAAATTAGTTTTATCACAAGGAACATCAAGCTCTGAGAGCCATCTAGCTATACAAGCACAGAACCAAAGTTGAAATATGACTCAAAATAAGTACTTCTCTGAGCTGGAGTGGACTGAGAAGTGTGAGCTGATGTCAGCCACAGTGGTGCCAGGCCCGGCTGGCTGGGACATCCTCTGGTAGAGCTAAGGCCTTTCTGGGGCTATCCTGGGCACTGTGTGAACTCAGGCCAGATGGCTTCCCACAGGCGGCCGTTCCCTCTCCGAAAGCTCAGGCTGGGCACACGTTTCAGCAGTGACGGCTCTCATCACCTCAAGTGGACATGGTGACTTGGCCGCACTTCAGTTTCCTCCCCATTTGGAGCAACGGGGCTTAAGTTTGTTTGGAAAAGAAAATGCTACAAACACCCTTGTTTATTTTGGAAACGTTTAAGAAATATTCAAAGCAAGGAAAGGGATCTAGTTCTGGAGGAGGGGTGTCGTATTGTAGCTAGATGCTCTCCGGGCTGGAAAAAGATAAAAAGACAGAGAAACCCACCAGCCGGCTGGGGATTAAAAACCCCAAACCCAAAATCCAGCACACACCTCACCTACCCACCTGAGATATTCCCACTTTATATCTGCAGCACCAGATCAGAGGATCGGAGTCTAGCCTGGTTGGGGTTGGGGGCACACTTCTATATTCTACGCATTCACCAGGCTCAGACATAGGTGAAAAGAACAAGGCCAGCCTGGCTACACAGTAAGTGTCAGCCTGTGCTATATCATGAGTTCAAGGCCAGCCTAGGCTACATAGCAAGGACGTGTCTTTTAAAAAGGGGGTGTGAGGGCAGGGGAGTTACCGCAGGCTCTCATCTCTTGGAGAACAAATGGATGCCTCAGAGCACAAATAAAAACCACGCGAGGACAGGGCGACTCTACTTCGAAGACTAATGGCTTCCATTCTGCAAACAAGTCCAGCCTCTCCAAGACATTCTAAGTTCTGCCAACCTTTGCTGTGGGTCTGCCTAACTGCGGATCAGTTTCTCAACACTTAGGAAGGCTCTGCTCCGAATAAGCATGGGACAGAGAGGGATGTGCAGCATGACACAGAAGAGCCCTCGATAACTCGCTGGTCCACCACGCAGCTGGTTTTTTGTTTGTTTGTCTGTTTGTCTGTCTGTTTACATTAATGTCCTGGACAGTACATCT
Organism: Rattus rattus; assembly: GCF_011064425.1. Taxonomy (NCBI): domain Eukaryota; kingdom Metazoa; phylum Chordata; class Mammalia; order Rodentia; family Muridae; genus Rattus; species Rattus rattus. The sequence continues at coordinate 76,134,119 of NC_046165.1, forward strand.
CCCTCTCCAGATGCCATAAAACGACCCCTCCTTGAAAGCACCTGAGTGCAGACAGGACCTGACCAATGGCCCACAGGGACACGGTCTCCCTCTGCGGTCACACTGAAGTTGTGTTCATTTCCTTCTGGCATCCAACACAAGCGAATGACCCCCGTTTGAGAGGCTTCAAACCCCTTCCGTTGTCACCTTATAGCTTTGGAAGTCAGACGTCGGAGATGAGCCCCACCAGACTAAAATCAAAGCGTCACCCATGCTTGGCCTCTTCCGGATGCTCTAAGGGACAATTCATTTCCTCATCATCCCCAGACTCTAGAAGCTATTCCTGTTCCTTGACTTGTGGCTATCTTCTTCCTCTTTGAAGTCAGCGATGGCGGCCGAGCCTTTCTTACATGGGATCTTCCTGACACTGATTCTTCTTTCACCTTCCTTGTCCACTTGTAAGGTCACCATGACTATATAAAGTCCACTTGAGTGATCCAGGATGGTCGCCCTGGTTTAAAGTCGCCTGAGGATGATTATCTTCTGAGCCCTGTAAGGTGCCTTCCACCAAGTGGTTTTAACACCATCCTGAAGCTGTAGATTCAGGCGCTTGCAGTAAGGCTCCCTCTTCTGCTTTCCTCAGTGTCTCGCCCACCTCTAGTCTACGACTCTTGCTGTGTTCTCACCGAAGAAAGCTGCAGCCTTCATCTCGTACTAAAAGCACAAAGGTGAACTGCCCTGGGCTTAGCTGCCTGCCTCTAGCTGGTGTAACTGCAAAGTCCATTGCAGGAGAAATGTAGCAGGATACCCGTGCAGCAGAAGTAATAGCAACACCTACTGGGTGCTGACCCAGCACATCTGGTTCTGAACAGAGGTAGCAGCTCTTAGCATCTTTCCATACTCCCTGGGTAACTTCAAAGCCGCTTGTTTTCTGTTATTGGTTCCCCTTTCCTGGGAGGTGCCTGTTTGAGAGCGCACTCTTGAGCATAACTTCTAAAATCTGGAGGTGTGCAGCAAAAACAAACGGTCACTGCGACAGGTGAGGGCGTGGATTAAGACACAACTAAGTTCTGTCCTGGATGCCTGCGGTCCAAGTGCTTCCCACCACGTTTCTCAGATCCACACTGTAGCCGGGGCTCTCCTGCCAGACGTCGTGCTATCTCCCCCCAAGCTGCAGGCGAGCAATTTGGCTCCACAGAGTTCGTTCTGTTGATCGAGGTCACACGCCGTCAGAGGTAAGGCCCTGGACTTTCAAGCCTTCATTCAGTAGGCCTTAGTCACTGTTCTATTGTTGTAGAGACCATGACCAAAGTAACGCTTACAAAACAACCCATTTAGCCATGGGCTTGCTGACAGTTTTAGAAGGTTCGTCCGTGATCATCATACAGGGATGCCAAACGCCATGGTGCTGGACCAGTGGCTGAGAACTTTGCTTTCTGCTCCACACATAAGGCAAGCAGAAGGCAGACAGAGACAGAGGACATGCTCACCCCAAAAGGCTACACCTGCCAATCTTTCCAAACGGCTCGTCAGCATGCGACTAAGCTCTCAGACAGATGAGCATGTGAGAGTCATTCTCAATCAAACCCCTACACTACGCGATGTTATCTGCACTCTGTACGGCCTGCTCTGACCTCAGCTCTGCGCCCTCTCGCCTTCCCTGGCACCACTGTGTAACCCACTGACCTTGAATTCACCACCCCACCGCTCCTTTGTGCCATGCTCTGTTGAAGCCACGTTATCCTGGTACTAATCCTCTCACTGTGATAAGAAACTCCCCTGGGCCTTGTGGGCTCCCCTCTAGCCAGCTATTCCCTGCTCCCTAAACCCTACCTCTCTCTCCTCAGGAGGATGACACAGACTTTGGAGCAAGCTTGAGTCTCCTCTTTTCCTGGGGAATCCTGAACTCCGTGCTAGAAATACTTGATGGTGCCGTGAAGTCAGAATGCCTTTAAAAGCATTTCCCACAGAAGGGAAAGAACAAACCCACAGGTTCTCCCTAGCCGCACACTAAAGGGATGGGGAGGTGAGCCCTTTTAAGGACACTATAGCATGCCAACTTCAAATCTTTCCAAGTCATTAAGTCTCCAGATTTTTGAAAGTGAAGATTTCCTAGAAGAGCCCAAAGTAAAGTGCTCAATGAACGCCACCATTGCATGAGCCTAGTGCTGATTCTACAATGGGGAAACCGATGCGCCTGCGCCATTTATCTTTGCAAGGTTACTGCACCTGCCATGGGGCCATGTCCAGCAGCCTCACCCCCACAGGCTGACAATGCAGGGCAAACTCCTTTCCCTTCCCAACTCTGCCTGCCTCCCACAGAGGCGCATGCTGGGAGCACACACATGCCACAGGTGCAGCGGCTCCCAGCAACACACACAAACAGCTTGTAAACATCAAGGCTGCCCAAACCTGGGCCACCCATGTGCCCTGCAAACTGGAACAACTACAGAGGCTGGGGCCGGGGCACAGGAGCGCTATTACAAGAGTGAACATGGATAAGCTGATGGAGGGCATCGTACATACACAGACACACACACACACACACACACACACACACACACACACACCACACACACACCTCTATCACTACGGTGCCAGAACTAAGCACACATGTCTATACTATTCCTTCAAGGAGAAAGAACATGTTTCGTGTTTCCTAAAAGGCAGGGCTGTTCCTTAAATTGCTTAAAACAAACAAAAACAAAACCAAAAAGAACTTTCTACATCTCCCTAGGCCTTAGAAACATGGACAGGTAAAAATGGGTGTTAACAAGCACCTGTCAATGTTATCTTATTTTAAATCGTGCTCTCGACCGTCTCTACCAGCGCAACCAGAGCAATGAGGGCGCTTGCTTCTAAACACCCAACAGGGATGTTAGAAGCCTAGGAGCTCCTTAAAACATCTATAGAGCAGGACAAAGCCATGGGCTGAGAGGGTTCACTTCCTCTACAAGTTTGACAGCACAAGTTCAATCCTTGGAACCTAAAGAAGCCAGCCAGATTACGTGGGCACATGTGTGACCCCAAGCCTCCTACAGTGAGGTGGGAAGGGGGATGGGAGAACCACCTGGAAGCTTGCCCACAGCACAGCAGACACAAAAGACCCCACCTCAACACAAGGCGTGAGAAGAGAACTGACTCCCAGAAGTTGCCCTCTACATGTGTTTCAACTTACGCATGCCCATGTCTCTCTCTCTCTCTCTCTCTCTCTCTCTCTCTCTCTCTCTCTCTCTCTCTCTCCCCTCCCCCCCCCTCTCTCTCATACATATACACACACACAAAAAGAGAGACACAGAGAGAGAGAGAGAGAGACAGAAAGAGAGAGACAGAAACACACAGAGAGAGTCTGAATTGGAAAGTGGTCATTTTGTGTCTTTGAAAGTTACATATACACCAATACTGCCACTTTAATAAAATACAGCATGACTCTAAAGTATCTAGGTCATTAATCATAATAGTCAAAACCAAACAATTGAACAATGTAGAAATGATTATAGCCAGAAGAGTTCCAGGCCTCTGGTATGAAGCCATGCCCCCATTAGGTAAGCTTTCAGTGGTATCCTTTACACATTCCTGTCAGCCTTCAGGACCACCATACGCCACCCTGCCTCCTTTTCTCTTTCTCTTTCTTTCTCTCTTCCCCTCCCTCCCTTCCTCTCTCTCTTCCTTCCTTTCTCTCTCCCTCTCTCTCTCTCTCCCTCTCTCTCTCTCTCTCTCTCTCTCTCTCTGCTTTTGTTTGTTTGTTTTAAGACAGGGTCTGGGTACATAGCCCTGGCTGTCCTGGAACTCACAGACTGTAGACCAGGCTGGCCTCGAACTCACAGAGATCTACTTGCCTCCTGGTTACTGGAATTAAAATCCCACACTAACACACCCAGCTTTCCTGACTCGTTTTAGACAACCCAATTTAACAGCTGCTGAACACCCAGTTTGGATGCTTTGGAATGTTGTGTGGTAAAAACCCACACTAGACATAGAAGAATAAAACTTGAGGGCCCAGTAGACACTCCCAGAAATGCCACCATTGCCTCCAGAGTTAATGGCAATGGCTCCAAGATGGTTGCCCTGGTGACAGCTTTCCACTCATCCCTATAGCAGAGGCTTCATGCAAGGTTCTCCACCTTGTGCTCAAGGAACCATAGTTGTGAGGAAAGTGAGAATTTTAAGCTCTTAAATAGCACCCGTTTGGTGGATAAAATATCTAGTTGTATTGAATATTAACTTTATAAGGGGTAAAACCAGACTGCTCTAAAGTTCAAATGAGAATAACAAGAAATCTGAGAATTTGGGCATAAAAGTGCCTCAGCCACTCTCACTTGATGTCCACAACTAAAGCATGGTGGTGCACACTCCAGTGAGTTACCCTGGTCCAGAATGAGAGTCTACAAAGACACGTCAAAGTCACTGGTACTGTTGATTTCTTGGGCTGGTTGTAGACACAAGGAATTCATCTTGCTAACACTCATAGCACAAAGTCATTGCATATTTTTGTACGTGTTACAAAGATCACAAGTCCAGCAGAAACTGTATTTAAAATGTATGGATTCGGGCTGGAGAGATGGCTCAGTGGTTAAGAGCACTGACTGCTCTTCCAGAGGTCCTGAGTTCGATTCCCAGCAACCACGTGGTGGCTCACAACCATCTGTAAAGGGATCCGATGCCCTCTTCTGGTCTGAAGACAGCTACAGTGTACTTGTATACATAAAATAAATAAATCTTTAAAAAAAATGTATGGATTCGGCAGAGCATAAACTTAAGTCAGAGAGTTCTTTTTCTCTTCATTTTAGATTTGTAAATGATTGTGAGTTTCTACATTAGACTAATCTAATGCCTTCTAGTGGCGATCCACAAATAAAAGTCTGTCTTACACACGGCCCATGAACTTCTTTAGAGCTGAGGATTCTCATTTTAAACACACATTTCGTATTTCAGAACAGCAATTCTAAACCCCGCTTCCTGACCTCTTTCCTTCCTGACTCAGGAGCTGCTTTTCAATCACCTCCATTTCTTGTGAATAGGCGCAGACTTAATTTATGCTTTGATAGTAAATCTGGAGAGAAAATCATCATGTGTTTAAATGGCCTGATTTAAAGGCATTGTGGGAATCTAGTGTTCCTGATGGAACAGCACCTCAAAATCCCCCGAAAAGACAGATCACTAATTGTACCATCAACAACCACAGTCGACTAGCAAGGGTCAGTGGCAGGGAGGAAGGTCAGAGCAAACAATGGAAGTAGAAGGGATCTTCTATTTTTCTCTCAACCTTTCCAAAATGCTGACGACGTAAAATACAGAAGAACCGGCCCAGGAACCAAAGGTCCACATACACCAGTCCCGAATGGCCCCACTGCTCACTTAGAGGGCTATACTGAAAACAGGACTCACTTGCTCCATCATTCCGTGGCTATGGGCCAATTGCCTGCTCAGACGATTTTTCTTTCCAATCAGTTTCATGGGCCAATGGGCATAGTGGAAGCCAAAGTTGTGCACACGCAGACCCCGGACGCTAAGCTATAGGATGACAACACTGGACAGCTTCTGCCAGCTCTGAGCACAAGGGAGCTGTTACTAAATCACCAGCAAGCTCACTCAGGTCAGAGTTTAAAAGTCTATACTCATAAAAGTGCCTGCACAATGCATATTCTATCCCACCTTCGAGTTTAATTCTATCTGGGCTAATGAAAAGTAAGATTTAAATGGAACGATATTTTTTTTAAAGAGCAGTGGTGATGCATTTAGTTTGGCTTATTATTAAATAGATCAGCTTTGTCTTAGACAGGGGAGTCCAAGAGACAGATACTGTATAGTAAAGGAAAACCCGACGATCTTAGGCATTATGTAAGATGTACCTGTCTCCTCTTCTCCTTCAGCACTAACTGTGGTCAAACTTGGTTCGTGGCCCTGGCCAGCCTCCTTACCCAGGAAGACTGCATGGGGCGGACATGTGAGTACGGCAGCCAGAGACCCACACTAGTGGTCCTCAAACTCCAACAGGAAAACAGAGCAGCTGTATTTACAGCAAGATCCCAGATATATCTACACTGCCGGCTCTCCCAGTCTGTCCTACAAGGACCCAGACATTCGGTAGCCCAAGAGCAAAGAAGTTTGTGTCTCAAAAGTTTCCCAAGCCTAGCACTCCCAAGAGGCTGGGAAGGATTCTACTTGTGGGGGTTCTCCAGTCAGTCCCATGAGCACATTCTGGCAAACTGCAATAAGTCCTCCTCTCCTTCACCTTGTCTGTACTGGCTTCTGTTCCACTCATAAGAAAGCCCAGGAAGTTGCCTCTCTGAAAGCCACAATCAGGCTGTTCTGTTTGGGTGCTGTCACTTGGTTTTGTCTTCAGATGGTCCTGAAGCAACAAACACATCACTCTAGATTTAAAATAAGCAGCATGCCAACTGATGCCTGGTTGGATCCGAGCCTGCTCCGCAGGAGGCAATTCCCATCTGGTACTGTAAACCTGGTCGAAAGCCTGCAGGCGAGGAGGCCATATTGCCTTAGACGGGAAGTTTCTACTCTTGTTTGCTAAATGGACGTGTGGTTTTTGCCTTCTCTTCCCTCCCCGTTTTTAATATTGTTTTCTCTCAGTTTTCTCCCTACCATTACCACCAGCTATTTATGGAGTTTTCTTCTTTCTCCTGGGGCCTAACAGTCTCATCTTACTCTAAAGTCTTAAGACGCATGCGTCAGATATAATTCCACAGCCTGGTACTTACAGGCAGTTCTTAGGATGATGACCTAAGAAAGTCGAGGATGGGGTGGGGGTAGGGTCAGGATCTTCACTCTAAATTGACATTCTTGATTTCTACCTGAAAGACCCCTCTTTTTACCCTGACACAAACGTCAACTACAAACCTTGACCCCGAAGGCTCTAGAAAGCCCTTGGCCAGGTAGCCTAGCACGAACAAACCTAAAGGACAAAGAAGTCCAGAGAGACTGAGGGAGACTGACACCGTAGCTGGTGCCGTGTGACCACGATACTAAGACCGGCGGTGCCATTTTATTTAGACTCTGGACTCTACCTACTTCCATAACGGATTTAAGATGTCTTAAAATAAACGCGTGCACAGGATAGCTGAAACGAAGGGAAGAAGGGCTAATCCGCATGGAAGAAAGAAGGGATAACCACCAGGAAGCAGACAAGAGCGCTATTGTCACAAAGACTAATTCTGGCTGGGGCTTTAGGAAACCCAAGCTAGAAAGGAAACACAGCAGCAAGTGGAATCTTGGTTTCATCAGGAAGCACGTGGACTGGTCAGCAGAGGCCATCATTCCTCACTGCTTAGGTCAAAGAGGAACTCCTAAGGCAGTGCCCCCCCGTGAAACCAGGAAGGACGATTTCGGCAGAATTGAGGAATCAATGTGTTCCTTCAAACTGCTGGTGGAAGTCATGTCCAAATTCTGAAATGCATTCAAGAAGGTCTTGTCTCTCCAAAGTTCCCCAACCACAGTTAGCATGTCACATGTGGGCCTTCTAGGGCTTAGTAGTTAGGACGGGACTGTCGCTCACGGAGAAACTAGAGCAGCGGAGTCCTCACCTGCCCCGGAGACTTTCTTCCTCAAGGGAGAAACACTGAACAATGATTGCTGGCCAGTGTCAGGCACAGCCTGGCTCAGCTGCCTGCCAACGCGCTCGGGAAGACGTATGAAACGGGAAAGAGACTGTCGCCCTGGGCTGCCACAGGCAAGGCACGTACTACTTCTTATTACTTTTATTAACATGCCTGTTATTCCAAACGGTTATGTGTAAGATACCAAGGCGACGTTTCAGACCCCAGAGGAAAACCATTTTAGCCTAGAAAATTGAGGGCAAAGGTTATCTGGTGCCTGGCTCAGTCTCTGAGATCCTGTAGTTCAGTTTTAGTAGAACAAATTCAGAGTGAAATGGTGTTCCGTGGACCTCGTACAGTATGATCCCAGCAGTGGATCAGTGGGTGTATTAGATGAACTTAACAAACATCTTTCAGGCAACAAATAAAAGAAGGAAATGGAATGAAATTATCAGCGTTTTCAGTAACAATGGAGTCTTAGAAAATAACCTTCCAGTGAGCCTAGTTGTAGGTGTGGGTCCAGTAATGTTTCCCTTCCTCCCTCCCTCCTTCCTTGCCTCCCTCCTTCCCTCCCTCCTTCCCCCTCCCTCCTCCCTTCCTCCCTCCCTCCCTCTCTCCCTCCCTCCCCCCTTCTTCCTTCCTTTCTTTCTTTCTTTCTTTCTTTCTTTCTTTCTTTCTTTCTTTCTTTCTTTCTTTCTTTCTTTCTTTCTTTCTAGATAGAGTCTCATGTAGTCCAGGCTGGCCTTGAACTCCCTATGTAGCTGAGAATGACCTTGAACTCCTAATCCCCACCCCCACCCCCCATTTCCCAGCTCACTAGTTTTCAAGTACAGAAATAACGGGCCAGTGCCACTTACCCGTTTTATGTTGTTCTGAGGGAAAAACTCAGGACCCTTTTCACATTAGGCAAGCACTCCCCGAACTGAGCTCTATCCCAAGTCTAAAGCTGAAATATTTCCTAAGAAACTGTGTCACCAGGTTACCCTGGGATTAAGCCAAGACGTACTCAGGAGGAGGGGCCATGTTTATTCTGCAGAAATCTGGTGTCTTGCTCCCCCCACCCCCTTAGCCAGAAAACAGGTGTTTTGCTATAATTAAAAAAAGAAAACCGAAAACCAGGACCCAGCCTTGCTTCCTGGGTTCTAATTATAATCAGGGAAATACAATCAGCCTGAGAGGTGCGGCTCTTCACCCGGGTCTGGCCGTTAGAAATGATGAGGTCTGAGGTCTGGAGTAGAATTTAAACCCAGAGTGATGGGGATATATGGGAACACATGGCTCTTTTCCCCAGGATCCATCCAAGACTACAAAAGACTATAAAGTCTCCCCAGATCTTTATCTCAGAGGGGAGGGATGCAGGGATTGAAGATACTGACTGCATGAGTAACCACCGTGCAAAATGAAGAGTGATCAGGACAGAGAATGCTGGGGGAGGAGCTCTAGGCTGCATGGGAGGAGCACCAGGCTCATAGGAGAGGAGCACTAGGCTCATAGGAAAGGAGCACTAAGCTCACACTGCAGCCTCTAATAGGTTTTTACCTTTTCCTCTTTGATATTATCTTATTTAATTGTTAATAATAGCTTGCCAGTTATAATACTTCCGCCACTAAGTAGACAGAGGACTAACAAGCAAAGTGGCCTTTCCCCAGCACTTGGTCAAACAGAGCCAGTCCTCCCAGCTTCAAGTCCTCATAGAAGACATGAGAAACAGTTTCTCAGGGAGCACTTTTCAACGTTCCTTATGCTGCAACCCTTTAATGCAGTTCCTCATGTGTGGCGACCCCCAACCACAAAATTATTTTGTTGCTACTTCCTAGCTGTAATCTTGCTACTGTTATGAATTGTAATGTAAACCTCTGTGGGTGATTTTTTTTTTTTTGATGGTCTTAAACAACCCCTGCGATACAATGTAGAATCCCAAAGAGGTTCTGCCTCGCAGGTTGGTAACTGCTGTCTTAATGGGATCTGAGCAGGGCAGTGCTCACTGAGCTCAGGATCTCTGAGAAAGCCCCATATAGGCAGTAGTGACTTTGGACTGGCAGTCTGTCGACCCTGCCTGGTGAGAGCAGAGACCGCAGGTGAGTGCCGGAATGTTTCTGCAGCACTGGGATTCAAACTCAGGGCTTCAGTGCATGCTAGGCAAGCATCTGCTAAGTTACACACTCAGTACAGTATAGTTTACGTTATTTTAGAGTGCAAAGGAAAAAAAATCATGGGAAAAAAATAGCAGGCCTCAGCTACTACATGCATAGGGGAAAATAAAAGTCAGGCAGTTCCAGGACTGAGATCACCTATGAAAGGGGGTGTCCCACGCCAAGCTTCAGTGTTTGTGATCACCACGCAGAGGTGGGACAGTATATGTGATCTGAGTAGCCCTTCTTCAAATTGTGGCTGTCCCTGCATATATGCATGGCAATTTGTCAAAGGAACTAAATGTCTTAGAAATAAGGACACTATTCCAGATATCTATTAAAAATGTAAGCGTGTGTCCTGCCCCTCCCCCATTTTTTTATAGTTTGAATTTGTGCTAAGAGAAATAAAGACAATTCCACACAGATGTGAGCAACAGGAAGTCCCCAGTGGTGCTGCTGGAGCTCATAAATTACAGACCGGCTCCCTTCTCCCGCCTTATCTTTATGGTCGCTTGTTTTGCCATTTTGCTTTGTTTTTACTACGAGCCTGTTTCCTTCAAAACTGGGAAAATAAATATTTTTTAAGGGCAGTGAAAAAGAGGAAGGATAACTTCTGACACAGCAACTCTGCTTTTTCCTAAAGAGTCAGATGAGTGTTTCAAAATATGTGTATAAAGGGCTGACAAGATGACTGGTCGGGTAAAGGCACTTGCCACACAGGCCTGATGACCGGGGTTCAATGTCCTGTACCTGCATAAAGGTGGAAGGAGAATAGAAGGCTAGAATTGCCTTCAGGTCACCAGTTGCATATGCAGACACACACACACACACACACACACACACACACACACACACACACACTGACGATGATAATAAAATAAAAAATGTTTAATTGTATATAGAAAAGGTATGTTGTCATATTTTATAATGACGAAAGAGCAGGAGCAATTCTCTACTGTAATCTCTCTATTGGTGATATTTATGACAAGATTGGTCATCTCATACTTACAAAAATGTTCATGCTTGGTTTTTTTTGTTTTTGTTGTTGTTCATATATAGCAAATTGAAAAGTAGGATTAGAAACACTGTTGCGTCCTTGTGTGTAATGTATATAACATGTAAAAGGGTAACGACTGAGGAGCCTATAGAAAGATAGGACCAGCCTTGGTGGACAATACAATGTAGCCACTTCAGGTCAGGACTCTAGACTGTGTTCACATTTCTCCTTCCTTCTCGGATCTGCTATATTGAGGCCAGAGACCACAACCTTGAATGCCTACAGCTGGAAGCAAGGTGGATTTGAGACTCTGAAAAGGAGTGGTAGGATTAGGGTAGAGTGGGGAGTGCCCTCACTCTAGGGGTTCAGCTCCTACTAAGAACATTAACTGTCCTTTGTGGGAATATCCATGACAACAAATTGTCCCACATGGGAATGCCCACGACAAATCTATGTTTCAAGGTGGTTCAAAGCGAAAGACCCCAAAGCCAACTTAAATAGGTAGTTTGGGTACTAGATTTGATTTTGTTTGTTTGTTTGTTTGTTTTCCTTTTGGAGAGACTGCTGTCTGAACCACTTCAGATGCCCTTTTCGTGAATTCCGAAGAGTACCAATCAGCCTGGAGGGAACATAGCACTGTTCTGGATGGTGGGAGGGTGTTCTTCAGAGCCCAATGACCTCCTCTCCTATCTGTACCTCCTCTCTCTTTCCTCTAGTTCTCCCTCCATCCTTCTCATCTTGCTGTGTCCACTGGTAGGCAGCCATCTTGGACTATAGCTTTCAGGCCCTGTGCTCTGGGTCCCTTTAGGTTATACCGGGGGTCCCAATAAGAAAAGGAAGGAAAGAAAAGGAGAAAGGAGGGGGTATTTCCTACCCTGGCAGTGGTGCAGGCACCTGTCTAGAGCCTTCCCTAAGAAAGATGCTCCTTCTGATAATCTAGTCTTCCCCAGACTTCACTAGAGCCCCTTTCCTATGGCTATGCATGGGATCTTCTGCCTCCTTGTTGGGCTCTCTGAACCCAGCTTACCATGATGGTAGCTATGCCCTAGCATCTACTTGTGTACACATTTTGAAACACCACATCTTCTCTGTAAGGTACCTCCCTCATATGGGAAAGTCTGTCCAAGCCACACTTCATGGTCTAGTTACCAAAAGAAGTGGACCCAACCAAGATCCTTCCTTTCCAGACCCATGAGACTAATTGCCCAATACTACAAAGCCTGGAGTGCAGCTACCTTGATTGATTTTTCTCTCCTGTTGAAAAGATACTATTTCTCAAAATACCCCATGGTTTCTAAATTCTCAATCACACTTCTGAGTCATTAAGGCCCTAAAACCATTAACCTCTCTCTGGAGCGATTATCATAAAAAACTGGAGACAGTGTCCTCCTGCTAAAAATATAATAATGTGGGTGCCATGTTACTTACTTTCTTAAAACACCCACATATAGATTGATAATTTCATACGGTTTTGAATGAGCTACACCATTCAGGAAACGCTAAACTATGCTCTTTCTTCAAGTTAACATCACTAGATACTTTTAGCTTTCTACATAGTCCAAGTATTCCATTCCCAGTGTCAGACATTGAAAATCTGTGGTGAGCGACACTGGAATCAGGCAGTGATGGTGCCCACCTTTAATCCCAGCACTCAGGAGGCAGAGGCAGGCAGATCTTCAAGGCCAGCCTGGTCTACAGAGTAAGTCCCAGGGCATCTGGAAGTACGCCGAGAAACCTTGTCTCAAAATAACAATAACAATAACAATAGCAACAATGTTATCTTGTCTTCTAAACACAGGGTTGCTAGGTTTCTTGAGATTAGTGACCTCTTGTCTTTCTAGTTCTGCTTTGAAGTTGGGGGTCAGGGATGGTGCTGTGTTAAATAAATTTTGTATTAAATATTTGTGTCGAGTAAATAATTAAACAAATCAAATGTCCACCATGCATGCCCCTAGCAAAAGAGTAAGCTTAGAATTACTGTTACATTGGTATGCCCAGACACTTAACATCTTAAACGTCACATGCACACCATTGGTTTTTTGAGACAGGGTTTCTCTGGGTAGCCCTGGCTGTCCCAGAACTCCCTCTGTAGACCAGGCTGGCCTCGAACTCAGAGATCTGACTGCCTCTGCACCCTGAGTTCCTGGACTAAAGGCACGCATGTCACCAGCCAGCTCTTAAACTCATCCTTGAGTGAGTCGTCTTGTCATGGTGCCTGAATACATTCCCAAAGGACAAGTACAGACACACGTGGAACTGATTCACCAGCACAACTGCATCTTTGAGTAAAAATAAAAACCTGGGCTTTGAGCCCTTGTACTTTGCCTCAGTTGCAGCTTTCCACACCTGACAAGTCCTCACGGGGTGTTAGTTCTAACCAGGAGGTCTACCCATGTTCTCATACTTCAACACTCAATGGTTATCCAATTAACATCATAGAGTTAAAAAGTAGCATTGCTTTTCTTGCCTTAGGCAGACAATATGCTACGATGGGGATACTGACAAACAAGACGAATCTCCCTGAACTGTGGGGAGACTCATTTTCTGTGTTCCATGTCTCTCTTATACATTCCTGGAAATCTACTTTTAAAAATAGCATTATTGTGGGGTTCTTTTTTGCATAATAGAAGAAATGTGGACATCTTACAATAGGTGAGCACACCAGTCATCCTCCCTTGGGTAGGCAACCTTCAGGTATTGCTGGAGAAATCCCATCAGAGTTGGAACAGTGGTCATCCTTCCCGAATTCCCATGAAGCACTAGTGAACTCACCAGGCTCTGCCTCCACCCCATGGTTCATCCTCCCAAGACTCACACCAGGCCGGACCAGATCAAAGGACGCCATTTGCCCAGTCTGGGACAGCATCTCTTCCAAAGAGAAACTGCACCCAGGGCTTCTCCATTCGGAGGCTGGGTCCTCGAAACACTAAGCACCCTTGTTAAATTACGAGTGTGAAGCAGCCCCAGGAGAACAACTATGCACACTGCTTTCAAATGCCTTTAGCTTAGATGGCCCTCTTCCAGCCTTTAAAGCGAAACCGTTTTTCAGTTACAATTAAATATTCGTAATTTCCGCAGGGTAGAGCTTACTGTCAATGAGGATCACCCCGCCCCAGTTCTCTTCTCACTCCTCCTCACACTCCCACTAGCTACAGAGAAGGTGGTCAAAGCCACCTTCTTACCTCGCCAGTCTTCAGAGTTAATCTTCTCTTTTGAAAAATGCATGGAAAACTATAGTTTGTCATTCCGGCCCATCTGAACCCTATAACTCATTCTGACTTACACAAGAAACTCTTGCTCAATAGAGGAAAGAGGAATGATGATGAAAATAGTCCTAGGCATAAAATATGGTAAAAAGAAAAAAACCTTCGAGATATGAAACTAATGATAATCAAGAAATACTTAATTCTAGAGAAATTAATTAGGTTTCTAAGAAACAAGTATAATGACAGTAACTGACCAGAAGGAATAAAGCATAAGGATTTATAATTAGAGAAAACTAGAAATCACCCAAATTTTCAATAACCAACACGTGGCTGAGAAAATCAGGTACCTTCGAAAGAATGGAATGAGGACACACTCCTACCACAGTTGACTTTAGGGGTGACAACAGCATCCTACCTTTTGCAGTTTTTGTAGATATATGTTTCCAACACCAGTGATCTAGAAAGATGCTCTTGATAGCGTGTTGACTGAAATGTGTCAGGGGGAAAAAAGCAAAATACAAACTCTACAACGTGTGTAATATTTCTTTTTCTCAAATGTGAACACAGAGCAGACAGCGAGAAGTACGGGCCATTGCATGACAGGCAAGACTGGCTCGGGCAGTCGGGTCGGAGAGGCAGTTTTCTTCTTCTACTTCGATATTCTTAAAAACTATCTTAGCAGTGAAAATGTTCACTGTAGCAACTAGCACAATGAAAGGTCAGAAATATACGTACTGTGGACAAGACAGGAGCACCCAGCCCATGGGTACGAGGGATAAAGGAGACTGATTGTGTAAGCAGCTCTCAGGTGAGCTGTCTGAGGAGAACATTTCACTGCAGGGTGATATCGAATGCTACCAGACAGTAGATGGGAGCAGAGGGAGGAGTTCCTACAGATGCTGGGTGGCTCGGAAGATATAGAAAACACTAGCGCTGCAATAGATCTGGGGAGAGGGTGGCACCAGGCTGCCAGGGAGATCGGCTTTGATGGCTGGGCGGGACTCAGAGGGGAAGACAGAAGAACCTGGAGGAGGAAAAGCAGGTTGAGTTCAAGGCACACATGGAGGGGGAAGAAAACAGAACACAGAGTTGGTAGAGCACAGTTCATAAAGAAGAGTGGCCCGTGATACACGACTGAATGCAGGCGGGTGGAAGGTTTCAGTCGCCCATCTGTCCACGCCCCCTTGACTAGACGGAGACTAAAGCCAGAGAGCAAATCTAAATCGGCATATAATTTTAACTTAGCATTGTGAGCTCACTGAAAGGGGTAAAGGAAAGGAAAATCACTCATAAGACCGTACAATGCATTACGAAAGTAAGTATTCAGGCAGAAACTTCTAAGAGGCCCGGTGCAGTGGCCAGATCGGCTACATCGCTGGGATTACCGCGCATGCGGACTGGCGCATCAGTTTCAGCATCGCAAGTAGGGATGTCCGTGTGAGCCATGTCTGGAAAGAGCTACCTGCCCTGTTGTGACGGCACGCTGCCCACTGGGCTCACGAGTTATCCTCATCTGGGTTTTTATGTCACTCATGGGAAGGTCATGGAAATAATGTCATGCCGCTCTTGGAAGGACCTGGCCCCACTGACCAGGTGCGTGACCCGATGAAGGGAGAGGAGAAGAGAAGATGCGGTGACACGGAGAGACAGAAAAGGGAGGAAGGCTGGTCAGCGTCCCCTTGCCTTTTATAGCGCAGCACCACTGAGACAGATGGATTTCAGGATTTCCTTTCCCTTCAGACTGCCTCATTCTTCACGGACTTACCACCACAGTGTCAAGCATGCACACCACCATCATACTCAGTGCATTGGTTCATTCCACGCACTACCTTAAGGCTGGGGGAAGAAAAGCTGGCAGTTCCAGCACCCACGTTATAGCTACTCAAAGGTAAGTTCTTACTCAGTAAGAACAGTGTGAAGTAAAGAATTCAGGATTCGCAACTCATTCAAATTGGTATAAAACAGACCAAATTCTAAAGGGGGGCAGGGGGTAGAGAGGTGGTCACCATGGCTTTCTTGAGGAGATATACAGGCAGAAAATGGAGGGACCCCCAAGAAGCGAGCCGCACAAGCATCAGACGGTCAAATCTTGGTGAGCCCCTGCCTCAGATGAAAAATAAAGTCGATACCATGATTCACAGATAGGGCAGAACAAACCATAGCCAGGGGATTTGCTTTCCAATTAGGGAAGCAGCTATGTCTTGTACCCAAAAAAATGTAGGTTCTGGGTTGGAAGGAGGTCACTTCTAGCAAGAATTTGTTCTTTCTTAGAAAAACTAGAGCTCTAAACATGCACAAGACAAAGGGATAAGTAAGCGTGGGAATAACCAAACATAAATGACCTGGGAAAGGAGTGAGCACCAGCTGTCCTCTTCTTCCCTTAGAGCATCGCTGACTGGCAAGCGCCAGCCATCTTGTTCTGCCTGTCCAGTACCGCTGACTGATTTTGACATCACTTGGCTAATTAAATAATCCCGCATAGTAGTGATGTCTTAATACTTACATCGATAACTTACGGTAGATGCTGTACTGGCTGGTTTCGTGTGTCAACTTGACACAAGCTGGAGTTATCACAGAGAAAAGAGCCTCCCCTGAGGAAAAGCCCCCATGGGACCCAGCTGTAAGGCATTTTCTCAATTAGTGATCAAGGGTGGGAGGGCCACTTGGGTGGTGCCATCCCTGGGCTGGTGGTCTTGGGTTCTATAAGAAAGCAAGCTGAGCAAGCCAGGGGAAGCAAGGCAGTAAGTAACGTCCCTCCATGGCCTCTGCATCAGCTCCTGCCTCCAGGTTCCTACCCTGTGTGAGTTCCTGTCCCAGCCTTCTTTGGTGATGAACAGCAATGTGGAAGTGTAAGCTGAATAAACCCTTTCCTCCCCAACTTGCTTCTTGGTCATGATGTTTTGTGCAGGAATACAGACCCCGACGAAGAAAGATGCAGAAAATATTTTTAAGTACACCACTCACATACATCATACATACGTAGTCATTTATCCATTTTAATTCTTGTCTTATCACTAATGTGCCTTCAATTGGTATTAAATAGACCAAACTGTAAAATCAAAACCAAGATTAAAAACACTTGCTTAGGTTCCTTGATATAGTCCTCAAATATACATGCAAATACAAAAATTTTTTTCATAAATCTTAACACACTGGTATTGTAAAATTTAACAATTTTTAAACTCTTATGTGAGGATTAATTTAGAATTTAACCACTACCTCTTCCTATGATCAGAAAACCCACCACAGGACTTGGGGAAAACACAAACTTTAGTTTGGTTTGGTTGCTCTGGTTTGTTTTCTTTGGATTGGTTTGATTTTCTGACACAAAGTCTTTCTATGTACTCTAGGCTGGTCTCAAACTCATGGTGATCCCCCTGCCTCAGCATCCCATTTGCTTGGATTACAGGTGCACGTCACCACATCCAGCTAGAAAACAACTTTTAAGTGAAGCATCGCTTGCTCCTAAAAAATACATTGTTTTCTCCCGACGGACAGCACACAAATTTTAAATTTTCAGACACCAGATAGATAAAATCTTGATGAAAGAAAAGATATATATGACAGAGAACTAATAAATTAGCAAGAAACAAACGAAGGGTAGGACAGAAAAAAAAATTGGAGCATGAACACAAACTAACTGAACCACAAAACATGGGAAATGCCTAAAGGAACCCAGTAAGGACACGAGTTTCAGGGAGACCTTACATCCAGAGCCACTGTAGAAAAGTATAGAGTGAGCCTCCTAAGTGTTACAGGACGCCCAGGCCCAACCTTGCAGAAAGATACTTTGGCTAGCAAACCCATATCCAAAACTGTTAGGATGTATGACCCAGAAATTACACCTATAGATATACATTCGGAAGTGATAACTGCTTTAAAGGATTTTCATTACACCATTATTAAAAATGTAAACAGTTGAATAACCTGGATGGCCAAGTCTCCCGGTTTTGATTTAGCGAGCATCACCCGGTCATACACAGAATGCTACACGGTCACTTAAAATGTTGTTGTATTTTGTCAAATGCTTTCTCAGCATCTAATGAAATGATCATGTGGTTTTGTTCTTTCAGTTTGTTTATATAATGGATCACGTTGATGGTTTTCCGTATATTAAACCATCCCTGCATGCCTGGGATGAAGCCTACTTGATCATGGTGGATGATTGTTTTGATGTGCTCTTGGATTCGGTTTGCCAGAATTTTGTTGAGTATTTTTGCGTCAATGTTCATAAGGGAAATTGGTCTGAAGTTCTCTTTCTTTGTTGGGTCTTTTGTGTGGTTTAGGTATAAGAGTAATTGTGGCTTCATAGAAGGAATTGGTAGTGCTCCATCTGTTTCAATTTTTGTGGAATAGTTTGGATAATATTGGTATGAGGTCTTCTATGAAGGTCTGATAGAATTCTGCACTAAACCCGTCTGGACCTGGGCTCTTTTTGGTTGGGAGACCTTTAATGACTGCTTCTATTTCCTTAGGAGTTATGGGGTTGTTTAACTGGTTTATCTGTTCCTGATTTAACTTCGGTACCTGGTATCTGTCTGAAATTGTCCATTTCCTGTAGATTTTCAAGTTTTGTTGAATATAGGCTTTTATAGTAAGATCTAATGATTTTTTGAATTTCCTCTGAATCTGTAGTTATGTCTCCCTTTTCATTTCTGATTTTGTTAATTTGGACACACTCTCTGTGTCCTCTCGTTAGTCTGGCTAGGGGTTTATCTATCTTGTTGATTTTCTCAAAGAACCAACTTTTGGTTCTGTTGATTCTTTCTATGGTCCTTTTTGTTTCTACTTGGTTGATTTCAGCTCTGAGTTTGATTATTTCCTGCCTTCTACTCCTCCTGGGTGTATTTGCTTTTTTTGTTCTAGAGCTTTTAGGTGTGCTGTCAAGCTGCTGACATATGCTCTTTCCTGTTTTTTTCTGCAGGCACTCAAGCGCTATGAGTTTTCCTCTTAGCACAGCTTTCATTGTGTCCCATAAGTTTGGGTATGTTGTACCTTCATTTTCATTAAATTCTAAAAAGTTTTTAATTTCTTTCTTTATTTCTTCCTTGACCAGGTTATCATTGAGTAGAGCATTGTTCAGTTTCCACGTATATGTGGGCATTCTTCCCTTATTGTTATTGAAGACCAGCTTTAGGCCGTGGTGGTCCGATATACGCATGGGATTATTTCTATCTTTCTGTATCTGTTGAGGCCTGTTTTTGACCAATTATATGGTCAATTTTGGAGAAAGTACCATGAGGAGCTGAGAAGAAGGTATATCCTTTTGCTTTTAGGGTAGAACGTTCTATAAATATCCGTTAAGTCCATTTGGCTCATGACTTCTCTTGGTCTGTCTACGTCTCTGTTTAATTTCTGTTTCCATGATCTATCCATTGATGAGAGTGGGGTGTTGAAGTCTCCTATGATTATTGTGTGAGGTGCAATGTGTGTTTTGAGCTTTAGTAAGGTTTCTTTTAAGTATGTAGGTGCCCTTGTATTTGGGGCATAGATATTTAGGATTGAGAGTTCATCTTGGTGGATTTTCCTTTGATGAATATAAAGTGTCCTTCCTTATCTTTTTTGATGACTTTTAGTTGAAATTGATTTTATTTGATATTAGAATGGCTACTCCAGCTTGCTTCTTCAGACCATTTGCTTGGAAAGTTGTTTCCCAGCCTTTCACTCTGAGGTAGTGTCTGTCTTTGTCTCTGAGGTGTGTTTCCTGTAGGCAGCAGAATGCAGGGTCCTCTTATATCCAGTTTGTTAATCTATGTCTTTTTATTGGGGAGTTGAGGCCATTGATGTTGAGAGATATTAAGGAATAGTGATTATTGCTTCCTGTTATATTCATATTTGGATGTGAGGTTGTGTTTGTGTGCTTTTCCTCTCTTTGTTTTGTTGCCAAGACGATTAGTTTCTTGCCTCTTCTTGGGTATAGCTTGCCTCCTTATGTTGGGCTTTACCATTTATTATCCTTTGTAGTGCTGGATTTGTAGGAAGATATTGTGTAAATTTGGTTTTGTCATGGAATATCTTGGTTTCTCCATCTATGTTAATTGAGAGTTTTGCAGGATACAGTAGCCTGGGCTGGCATTTGTGTTCTCTTAGGGTCTGTATGACATCAGTCCAGGATCTTCTGGCCTTCATAGTTTCTGGCGAGAAGTCTGGTGTGATTCTGATAGGTCTGCCTTTATATGTTACTTGACCTTTTTCCCTTACTGCTTTTAATATTCTTTCTTTATTTTGAGCATTTAGTGTTTTGACTATTATGTGACGGAGGTGTTTCTTTTCTGGTCCAATCTATTTGGAGTTCTGTAGGCTTCTTGTATGCCTATGGGTATCTCTTTTTTAGGTTAGGAAGTTTTCTTCTATGATTTTGTTGAAGATATTTACTGGTCCTTTGAGCTGGGAGTCTTCACTCTCTTCTATACCTATTATCCTTAGGTTTGATCTTCTCATTGAGTCCTGGATTTCCTGTATGTTTTGGACCAGTAGCTTTTCCGCTTTTACATTATCTTTGACAGTTGAGTCAATGATTTCTATGGAATCTTCTGCTCCTGAAATTCTCTCTTCCATCTCTTGTATTCTGTTGGTGAAGCTTGTATCTACAGCTCCTTGTCTCTTCTTTTGGTTTTCTATATCCAGGGTTATTTCCATGTGTTCTTTCTTGATTGCTTCTATTTCCATTTTTAATTCCTTCAACTGTTTGTTTGTGTTTTCCTGGAATTCTTTCAGGGATTTTTGCGATTCCTCTCTGTAGGCTTCTACTTGTTCTCTAAGGGAGTTCTTCACGTCTTTCTTGAAGTCCTCCAGCATCATGATCAAATCTGATTTTGAAACTAGATCTTGCTTTTCTGGTGTGTTTGGATATTCCATGTTTGTTTTGGTGGGAGAATTGGGCTCCGATGATGCCATGTAGTCTTGGTTTCTGTTGCTTGTGTTCCTGCGCTTGCCTCTAGCCATCAGATTATCTCTAGTGTTACTTTGTTCTGCTAATTCTGACAGTGGCTAGACTGTCCTATAAGCCTGTGTGTCAGGAGTGCTGTAGACCTGTTTTACTGTTTTCTTTCAGCCAGTTCATTAGATGCTGAGAAAGCATTTGACAAAATTCAACACCCCTTCATGATAAAAGTCCTGGAAAGAATAGGAATACAAGGCCCATACCTAAACATAGTAAAAGCCATATACAGCAAACCAGCTGCTAACATTAAACTAAATGGAGAGAAACTTGAAGCAATCCCACTAAATCAGGGACTAGACAAGGCTGCCCACTCTCTCCCCTACTTATTCAATATAGTTCTTGAAGTTCTAGCCAGAGCAATCAGACAACAAAAAAGGAGATCAAGGGATACAGATCGGAAAAGAAGAAGTCAAAATATCACTATTTGCAGATGATATGATAGTATATTTAAGTGATCCCAAAAGTTCCACCAGAGAACTACTAAAGCTGATAAACAACTTCAGCAAAGTGGCTGGGTATAAAATTAACTCAAATAAATCAGTAGCCTTCCTCTACAAAAGAGAAACAAGCCGAGAAAGAAATTAGGGAAACGACACCCTTCATAATAGACCCAAATAATATAAAATACCTCGGTGTGACTTTTACCAAGCAAGTAAAAAGATCTGTACAATAAGAACTTCAAGACACTGAAGAAAAAGAAATTGAAGAAGACCTCAGAAGGTGGAAAGATCTCCCATGCTCATGGATTGGCAGGATTAATATAGTAAAAATGGCCATTTTACCAAAAAGCGATCTACAGATTCAATGCAATCCCCATCAAAATACCAATCCAATTCTTCAAAGAGTTAGACAGAACAATTTGCAAATTCATCTGGAATAACAAAAAACCCAGGATAGCTAAAACTATCCTCAACAATAAAAAAAGGACTTCAGGGGGAATCACTATCCCTGAACTCAAGCAGTATTACAGAGCAATAGTGATAAAAACTGCATGGTATTGGTACAGAGACAGACAGATAGACCAATGGAACAGAATTGAAGACCCAGAAATGAATCCACACACCTATGGTCACTTGATTTTTGACAAAGGAGCCAAATCCATCCAATGGAAAAAAAGATAGCATTTTCAGCAAATGGTGCTGGTTCAACTGGAGGTCAACATGTAGAAGAATGCAGATCGATCCATGCTTATCACCCTGTACAAAGCTTAAGTCCAAGTGGATCAAGGACCTCCACATCAAACCAGACACCTCAAACTAATAGAAGAAAAACTAGGGAAGCATCTGGAACACATGGGCACTGGAAAAATTTCCTGAACAAAACACCAATGGCTTATGCTCTAAGATCAAGAATGACAAATGGGATCTCATAAAACTGCAAAGCTTCTGTAAGGCAAAAGGACACTGTGGTTAGGACAAACGGCAACCAACAGATTGGGGAAAAGATCTTTACCAATCCTACAACAGATAGAGGGCTTATATCCAAAATATACAAAGAACTGAAGAAGTTAGACAGCAAGGAGACAAATAACCCTATTAAAAAATGGGGTTCAGAGCTAAACAGAGAATTCACAGCTGAGGAATGCCGAATGGCTGAGAAACACCTAAAGAAATGTTCAACATCGTTAGTCATAAGGGAAATGCAAATCAAAACAACCCTGAGATTTCACCTCACACAAGTGAGAATGGCTAAGATAAAAAACTCAGGTGACAGCAAATGCTGGCGAGGATGTGGAGAAAGGGGAACACTCCTCCATTGTTGGTGGGGTTGCAGACTGCTGGAACCATTTTCCATTCTGGAAATCAGTCTGGAGGTTCCTCAGAAAATTGGACATTGAACTGCCTGAGGATCCAGCTATACCTCTCCTGGGCATATACCCAAAAGATGCCCCAACATATAAAAAGACACGTGCTCTACTATGTTCATCGCAGCCTTATTTATAATAGCCAGAAGCTGGAAAGAACCCAGATGCCCTTCAACAGAGGAATGGATACAGAAAATGTGGTACATCTACACAATGGAATATTACTCAGCTATCAAAAACAATGACTTTATGAAATTCAGGCAAATGGTTGGAACTGGAAAATATCATCCTGAGTGAGCTAACCCAATCACAGAAAGACATACATGGTATGTACTCATTGATAAGTGGCTATTAGCCCAAATGCTTGAGTTACCCTAGATGCCTAGAACAAATGAAACTCAAGACGGATGATCAAAATGTGAGTGCAGATCGCTCATGAGAGACACAGCCAGAATACAGCAAATACAGAGGCGTATGCCAGCAGGAAACCACTGAACTGAGAACGGGACCCCTGTTGAAGGAATCAGAAAAAGAACTGGAAGAGCTTGAAGGAGCTCGAGACCCCATATGTACAGCAATGCCAACCAACCAGAGCTTCCAGGGACTAAGCCACTACCCAAAGACTATACATGGACTGACCCTGGACTCTGACCTCGTAGGTTGCAATGAATATCCTAGTAAGAGCACCAGTGGAAGGGGAAGCCCTGGGTCCTGCTAAGACTGAACCCCTAGTGAACTAGACTGTTGGGGAGAGGGCAGCAATGGGGGGAGGGTTGGGAGGGGAACACCCATAAGGAAGGGGAGGGGGGAGGGGGATGTTTGCCCGGAAACCGGGAAAGGGAATAACATTCGAAATGTATATAAGAAATAATAAAGTTAATAATAATAATAAAAAAAATGTTGTTGTAAAAGAATTTACAACAGTCATCAAAACACCAGAGCTGTCGTGACTGTAAAGGGTAGTTCTAATACAGTCTTCACTACACAATACACATGTATTCTGTGCAATATATTCTCATGGTCAGAATATTGTGGACTCGGAGGAAAGAAAAAAGATGTCTAACAAACTAAAGAATATGCTATTTCTGTGCTGTTATCTCTTTTGTCAAATTTCTGCAGTAGAAATACTTCCTTTAAGAATGTGGTCGTTAGGGGTTGGGGATTTAGCTCAGTGGTAGAGCGCTTGCCTGGAAGCGCAAGGCCCTGGGTTCGATCCCCAGCTCCCAAAAAACGAACCAAAAAAAAAAAAAAAAAAAAAAAAAAAAAAATGTGGTCGTTAAAAATGAAACAAAATGAAACCCCTTTCTACCCAGTTTTCTAGGATCTGATTTGTGGCGCTGTTGGGTCAGGAGACAGTGTAGTTAATGTATCTTCTCGGAAAGGAACATATAACACACAGTAACAATCATGAAAGAGGCCAGGAATTTGAAAGAGAGCGAGGAGGGATGTGTGTGTGTGTGTGTGTGTGTGTGTGTGTGTGTGTGTGTGTGTGTGTGTGTGTGTGTTGACCAGCGGTTCTCCATCTTCCTAAGGCCGAGACCCTTTAATTCAATTCCTCCTGTTTTAGTGACCCTCAACCATGAAATTATTTTCATTGCTACTTTATAACTGTGATTGTTACTGTTAACAAATCGGAATGTAAACATCTGTGTGTTTCAGATCACCTTAGGTGACTCCTGTGAAGGGGTCACAACCCACAGGTTGAGAACCACAGGTCTAGAGAGAGGAAAGAGAAGGGAGAAATGCAGTTATAATCTCGATTTTTTTTTTCAAAAAAAAAATCTGGAAAAAAAAGAAAGAATTCTCTCATTATGCCAAAACCCTCTTGATCCATTTAATACTTAAAGTTCTTCATGTTATATTCTTATTTAATGTAAACCTAGAGCAGAACATTTTTTTAAATAAAAAGCCATGGTAATTGCATTGCCAGGCAATTGGGTAGAGGGCAGCAACGTAAAGACCTTTTGTTTCAAATTATTAAATTATGCCCAAGTTAAATAATAGTCCTAACTGGTTATCTAGTTCAGTCTATCAAGTCCCACTTTGAGTGCCTACCATGGATAAATCACTTTAAAGATATTTAACTCATCAGTGCTGCGGGCCTGAGATCAAAGGAAATTTCAATTCAAAGGGTTAATCGGAACAGTTGCCCTAAACCTACAGCTTAGAAGAGAGTCGGCCCCTCTGTCTTGTCCTGAAGACCCTGGTATTTTTCCCCTCAGCCCCTACGAATGGTCAGAAAAGCTTTCTTTTCCACCACTACATGCATATGACGTCACATGGTGGATCCAGAACTCAACGCTGGAACACAACTTGCCAAAAGTGACATCAGTCTAGCACGGAATCACAATCCAATGGCAAAGGCGGGCAGCATTTCATCTGAATCAGCTTTCAGCGGAAGCTAGCCAACTGGAGCCACTTGTTACGTATCTCGAACCAGCCCTCTTTTAGCAGCTCAACAACAAAATGCTATAAATATTCATTCCTAATGAAATTGCTCAAAGGTCACTTTTGGGGGGGTGGTATCGGTGGGACTGCTGATTATGGGCTGGCTGTTTTTAGAGACTGTATGCTTGCGTTCGAAATGGCACTGCTGTTGAAAATATCGTACTCTACATATATTGCCATATTGGTGGTGGAAATTAATCAAAAGCATCGCTAGCTATAAGGTCCTTGGAGCCTTTACATTTGGTGCAAGGTGTAATAGAACTGTGAAAACCAAAGGCATTTAAATTCTACAAAAGGCTCGCCTGAACAGGGGCGCACGCCTTTTCCAAAAGGTTCCTTGAATAGTGAGTGTTACAAATACCCTCTTTAACCTCCTTGTAAAAACAGCTTCGCTTTTCAACAGCTGTCAAAATAGATTCCAGTATCCATTTTACTCCAGAGTGTTGGGAGAAGATCTTAAAATTGCCAAGGAGTGTCAGGATGTGGGTGACATCCTTTAAAACACTCCTCCAGCTACAGAGAAGTGGAGAAAGCACGGATCCATGACCCGTCAAAGGGAAGACAAAGAGATCATGCCCAGTTATACAGTCTTGCCCTGGGTTCAGACCTGATCAGGGTCTGTCCTTTATGTACCTCTGGGCCACCTACACCTAGGCACTTGAGGTACTGCTACTAAGAGAGGGAGTTGCCAGATTGAGTAAGGGAATTACAGGCATTCCAGTTAACTTCATTTCACAGATGCACCATGAGTAACGTCTTTTGTTTGGGTAGAACTGTGCCCTGATATTCACGGGGTGTCTGCAGTTCAAGGTTAACCAGGGTCCTGCCATTTCTCTGGCATCCACACAGAAGAGTAAACCATACAAGGTCTGCTCTGCCAGACCCAGTGCCCAGAAGTTCTGAGAGGCTAGCTAAATGCTTAAAATAACGACGGCTTAATTTTCTCCTTTAAAAAAAGTCTTTCAAACTGTACCAAAAGTTAAATCTGTGGTATAATTCATTCTACCTTTCAGGAAAAATTATCAATCCTTAATCTTTGTCGCTTTATGCTGGAGATAAGGTAAATCTGGGGACACCACAATCCTTCACAAATATCAGTCTGCGACCGCTATGAAGTCATTTCCTAATATGACCAAGGGGCTACGACACGAGGACGCCGATAGCTGACACCGGGACATGTCCTAATACACAGTTCACATTCAAATGCAACACATTGTTCCAATTTTGTTCCCTGTGGTCTTGCTTTTCCCATCCAAGGTCCAACCTAGAATCCTTGGTTACTCTTATTTGGTACATCTTGGTGGTTTCCTTCACTCTGGCACCTTAGCCAAGATACCAAGCGCACAGCCCTGACGTACGGAGGCGGCATGGGAAGGCCAGGAGACAGACAACAAAGTGCCTCTTTCTTTGTCTTAGGTGAACTATTCTGCTCTATTCAAGGACCGCTAATGAATACCACACCCCATTCTAACTCAGAGTTCAGCGAAATTGCAAAATGTTAAACACTGGGGAGTCTCTTCCTCCTTCAGTCGGAAAGTAAGAGAGAGGCTTTAAAAAAAGTAGCCGCCATCCTCAACCAACTCTCCCTGGTGAAAGTACTAAGCTAAGTATACACACACGATACAGGCTGTCACCTCGGCAGCCAGCAGCTTAGCATCTGAACCACATGAGAGTCGGGTCTGACCTTCCTGTGCTGGGTTTCAGAGTTTTGACTGAGCTCAGATTATCTGCAAATGCCACAAAAATCTGGAAAATGTGCTAACCTCGCTCATTCTGCCCCCAAAAGGAATGTGAAGAGAGAAAGGCCCTGGTTAAACAACAACAAAGAATTCGGACAAGGAACCTCCCGCTCCTCCAAAGGAAGGCACAGGTGGAAATAATACTGAGGAGAGTAACAAGAAAAGGCACAATTACTTTCTCCTTTAGCCGAGGTGTGCAAGAAAAAGACTTAAAGGTCTTCTTGGAAGGGTTTCAGGTTAAAACGACAGCCTTTGCAAAGTGTTATCTTTTCACAAGCAATTCTTTTAAATAATAATTAAAAATTCAAGAATGCAGACTACTAATGTACAGAATTCACTTTTCAAAAGGCTCCATGTATGCTCATATTGGGGTATTTATAGGCAGAAACACTTATCACAGTATATGGTTTTGTGTAACTTTCCTTCAAAACATTCCCCTTTAAATATTTTAAAAATTATTTCGTGTGTATGAATTCTTTGCCTGAATACGTGTGCCACAGGGATGCTGGTTGGCTCTCCTGCAACCGAAGTCAGGGAGGGTTGTGAGCCACCATGTTTAAAATCCAGGTCCTCTGTAAGAGCAACAAGTGCTCTTAACTACCGAGCCGTCTCTCCAGCCCCATCTCCTTTGAAAAGAATTCTTTAGCAATGATCTCTGTGTGTTTTGTACATAAGGAGAGTATGCAATTATGTAATGAACGACGAGCACAAAATTTGACACGAAATTAACTTGGGCGGGTTACAGAAAGGCCAGATTTCCGGGGTCCTTTCCCATAGTTTATAATCCCAGCTGACCCAGACGGACCCAGGTCCTAGTGATTGGGTTTTTTTTTTTTTTTTTTTTCCGGAGCTGGGGACTGAACCCAGGGCCTTTGCGCTTCCCAGGCAAGAGCTCTACCACTGAGCTAAATCCCCAACCCCCCCTAGGTGATTGTTGATCATCAAAAGAATCATGCATCGATTTCCTTCTTGCTAACTGAGGGGAGGAGGAACCAAATATAATTATCTGCCTTGGTCCTTTTGAACATCTGCATTGTTGTCAACCTTCTGTTTAAAAAAAAATCTTTGATGAAGCTTTAAAGGCCTGGATTTGTGTGTGTGTGTGTGTGTGTGTGTGTGTGTGTGTGTGTGTGTGTATACGTGCGCGAGCGTGCACACACGAATGCGTGTGTATAATCCTGCTAGTAGGCCAGTGTCTTCCACAGTAACAGCTTCCTCTCACAGATGAGTCTACTGAAGGCCCAGAAGTGTAACTAGAATTTAGAAGGTAGCACGCTTATGAAACATGCTCTAAGCCAAGGTCCCAAGCCTGTATTTTCAGCTGGTCTTTATTACAAACTTCTTGACAACAACCCCATCTTGTTTGCTCTAGCATCTGTAAGCCTCCCTCTTTCCCTCTAAATGGCTACAATCTAAATGGCTACTAGTCTCTTCAGGAATAGAGCTAAGAGTTACACTTCTTTCCATCCTTTTTTTCCCTTCTTAAAACAACAACAAGAATGTCCTGAGGGTGGTTATGGTGTAACATGCCCTTAATCCCAGCATTTAGGAGACAAAAACAGGTGGATCTGTAAGGGCTCGAGGCCAGCCTGGTCTACAAAGCGAGTTCCAGGCCAGCCAAAGACCCTGTCTCAAAACGAACGAGCAGGGTACTGAGACCCTCTGCATGCCAGATATGTTATGAGAGGATGGGGGATAAACTGGGGCCCAATGAGAGCAAGCTGTAGTGGACAGAATCGGTCTTCTCCTGGAGTTCTACACAGAGTTACATGCAAGATGCTGGCCAGCCCCCTGAGATATGAGGCACGCTGAGGAGGAGCCTGAGGTCGACTACCTCCACATCCCCCACACAGATGGACCCCTAGTCAGGATGTGCCTATGCAGTAGATGAATGAAATCCCCTCCCACAAGCAGCAGGCAGTCATGAATGACACCCAGTTCCTGCTGGGATCTAGGCTAACTTCAGAATGGCTGAGTCAGACTCTGCATAAACCCGGAGGACATTACTGGAACTGTGGATAAAACATGCTAAACTCCAGCCAAGCCTTCCTACACACCACTCTGCAAATTCAAAATACGACTGCTAGTTGCCATCCAATAAAAATAAAACCTGCGGGAACTGGGGAGATGGCACAGCGGGTGAAGAGCTTGCTGTGAAAACCCAAAGACCTGAGTCCAGATTTGCAGCACCCGCATCAGAGACCTGGCTCGGTGGTGGGAGTCTGCAATCTTCATGCTGGGGAGGGTAGGGGGGTGGGCGGAGACAGGTGAATCCTCGGAGCTCATTGGCTAGTCAGTCTATCCCAGTCTATCCCAGTCTGTGAGCTCTAGGTTCAGTAAGAGACCTTGTCTCCAAAAGCCGGGGGTGGGGATGGAGAGGCGAAGGAAGACACCGGACATCAAATTCTCTGCATACATAACACCACAAAACGTGCATGCACACACACACGCACACGCACACACACACACACACACACACACACACACACACACACCACACACACACCTTCCATTTATTATGAACAGAGATACAAAGAAGGCCCCAGTTGTCCAGTGTGATAAGAGTCGACCATGAGAAGAGCATGGTCAGACATCAAAATCTAGATCACAAGTGGTTAGAAGGCAATTGGGACTCGCAGTAGCCCTTTGCCAACAAACAGGTGTGCATAGCTGACCTGGGTCTGTCTTCCCAAATCTTCGACAAAAGGCCATGGCAGGAAAGGTCTTGCCCAGCTGTTTCTGTAACACGTCTTGTAAATTAATATTCAGAAATGCCTCACTCTTTGCAGGCAAGAGGAGAGCCCATTTTGACAAACAGCCCTCGAGCCAGGCCCTTCCATTGCAGGCCCTAAAGAGTTCTTAATCTAAGCCAGCCATTCCTACTCTGTCAAAGTCAAGGGCTCCAGCGCTATTGAGTAACACATTCCCGAATCTTTCCTCAGACTTGCGAAGCCTGTTTCCCTCCCAAAGTCCTGCCACCCATGCAGAGGGAGCAGAAGCATCCTTCCTCCTTAAGGGAAGACATAGTTCAAAAGGATACATTTACATTAAAAAAGAAGAAGAAGAAGCGGGAAGAGGAGGAAGAAAAAGACTATTGAAAAAGAGACCAAGGCACACGGAATAAAAATGGAACACACGGGGTTGGGGATTTAGCTCAGTGGTAGAGCGCTTGCCTAGCAAGCGCAAGGCCCTGAGTTCAGTCCCCAGCTCGGGAAAAAAAAAAAAAAAATAAGAACACACACAGAGACCCTGAAGTGGGTAAGTCCAACCCTAGTTTAAATATCTAACACATTACAGCAAACATTTAAAGGCTGACATTACAAATTCTGAAGGGGTTTTCTTATTTATTTATGCTGGGAATTGATATATGATAAGCTACATCTCCAGACCCGGTTGCTATTTTTTTTTTCTTTTAAATCCCAATGCTTTTATTGCTCTTAAGTATCAGAGAGACCTGCAGCCTTCACAGGACAGCACATTTTACACGGGATTCGGAAGCATCCTGGTTCCCTCAGCCACAGAGCCAACCACTTGAACCCTAAGCCTCCATGTTTACACGATGGGAATGTTAGACAGCAGCTGAGCACTTCCTGTGTGTGAGCGTCCTGTCTGCAAGCTGAGTGTATTATCTACTGTAATAGATTGCTTTAATTTCCCACCACTGGTTCCGCTGCCGATGCCATTCATCCATTCGGTAATTGGAGAGGTTTGTATCTACCCGCTGCTCAGCACGCACAAAGTGCTAAGAGAAATGGGAAAGAGGATGGGAAGGGGGAGGGGGAGACACAAGTTGGGGTTGAGCATTCCGCATCCAGAAGCCTAACCCTGACAAGCTGCAAAAACTCAAAAGAAAGCTTTGAGCATCGACATCAACGAACGCTCAAAGCAAAAGCAACAATGTTCCATTCCTGTCCTTACCTCCTTCCTTGAATGTGGCAGCCCTGTTCCTCAAGCTGCCCTAGCTGACCTCACTGCCTACTTCAAAAAGAGGACAAAATTGCTCTATCGGTGTAATTCCCCAACAACAAGCCACACATCGGTGACCCAAACCACCCAGGAGAGCAGGAACATACCGGAAGTCGTTTAACGAGGCTCATGGGCT